>NC_091951.1:315990502-315995502 GCF_031021105.1 Erythrolamprus reginae
CAGAGAGTCCCCGCTCCACCCGCCCGCCAGCCACGGCAACCCGCCGCCGCCGCGCGGGCTGGGCTTTTCAAGCCCCCTTTTTTTGCAATTCGGTTCCCCGGCTGATTGACTGCATTAAGGGACAACCTTCTCATCCCCCCCACCCCACAACCCGCCCGTCCTTCTCCTCCTCCTCCTCTCCGCTTCTTCTTCTTCTGACCTCCTGATCAAATTAATTGGAAATGACTGACAAAGCCAAGGCAATCAAAGGGGCATTTTGGGGATGGGTGGGTGGAAACGCCAATGGCTGGAGGGGTGTTTGGCCTCCTTCTCATCACAGGGTCCTCTGGTGGGAGGGGACTTCTCCCACCTTTTCGGGGGGGGGCGGTGCCCGGAAGGGAGGCCAAGAGGTCCCACACAACTGCAGAGAGGGGGTGACTCGCTTGGGTGGCTTTATTTTAAAAGGGTCTCTTAAAATGCAGCCGTTTCAAAACTTGGTCAAGGCGCAGTCTGGGGTGATTGGGACCAAGTGGGAGCGTTAAAAAAAAAACAAACCCCGATGAAATTTATACTCCAATCGGGATGCTGCTTGGCTCTCCCTCCTCCTATGATCTTAGTCCCTTTGAATTAAATATTTGTGTATTTTTTTAAAAAAAACAAGATGTAATTCCAGCTGTCGGTTTGGCTTTAGGAAACTAGCGCCAGAAATGCTGGGGGCCGGCATCGGTCCATTTGGCGGGTGCTGAAAGTTTCCAAGTTCATCTTCTCCCAACTCAATTGGAAGGCAGTAAATAATTTTTTAAAACCAAAATTAATAAATAAATCGAAACCGTTATTTTCTTCTGGAATATGTTAAACTATCCCAAACAATTTTAAGTGCTTTGCACAAGGGAAGCGAACCATTTCTAATGTTCTGATTTTTCAAAGCCAGCCAACAACAAAGTTTAGATTAGTAATATATTTCTAACCAGAGTAATTTTCAAGATCATTAGGCATTTATGTAATTAGTGCCAAATCTATAAGCTTTTATTACGATTATTAGAGTAAAATCAGTATAAATTTGTACTAATTTACTACTGTTTAGACTTGGCTGTCAAGGCAAGAGGTCCTCATTGTAAAAGATAACGGAGGAAATTAAGTGCAAAATCCTGTACCGTTTCTGATCCGCTTCTAAACAATCCGTTTCAATTGTATTTGTAGCAGAACAGAATGGCCTTTTAAAGCTCTTTGATTTTTTTTTTTTAAATCTCCCCCTTACTCTCCAAAAGGAGGGAAATGCCAACTAGGCCAGGCACAATGAAAACTGATATTTCCTACTTCTAGCTTGATTAACATTGATTTTTAATTCGAAAGTGATGCAATTAAGATTATTCATTCAGTGCAAAGAAAGCTTGCACCCAAAGAAAAAGAAGGGGAAAGAGCGAGGTTCGGCCAGATTTCACCCGGACCTTCTGGGCTGAAGACTCCAAAAGACCAATTAAAAAAAAAATTAAAGGCTCAAGTATCTCCCCCAAACCGAGCGCAGCGGGCAGTCGGTGAAGGGGTGAAGGGGGGGTCTTGGGCAATTTGGTTCGGCTTGTCCCTCGAGCGGAAGACAAAGGATGCGCCGGTCGGTAAGCGCTTAGCTTCTCGGCTCAGGATGTGGCGCAGGGGCGCCAGTCCACGAACGCGGTTCGAAACCGGGAGCCGGGGCTCAAGAGGGCTGCGAGGGGTCGCTTTCCTCTACACAGACAGCCCCCTGCCCCTTATTTTTAAGGTTGTAGAGCTAAACCTTTTGGGCCACGGACTGACTGCGAGCCTTCCTTCTCTCCCGAGAGAAAATAGCCCGAAGCCGAAGGGAAAACAAGTGGCCCTGAGTTCCACCGACTCGCTTCCCGGGTACTTTCTTTTCTCACGTCCCTACCTTTGGAGGGCGGCTCTCTACCCGATCCCAACCTGTTGCCCGGTTTTTCACCCCAAGTTAGGGACCCCAACTCCTGGGGTATTCCGAGGCTGCACTCCCCTCCGTTTCGGCTGCCCCCCCCCCCCCCGATCCTCGGCTCGGGCCGCTGCCAGGTCGATAAATAAAAAAAGCACGGTCGTTAATGGGCCCGGCCCCCTCCGCCCGCTTTAACAAGGGGGCCGAAGCCCCGCGGCTGATCCATCTCGCTTAGGAGCCGCGGTTGAAAACAAGGCTGCGGCGTGATGGATGGCGCGTTGCTTTTTATGACTTTTCTATTGCTCTTGATTTTTATAGCAGGATAAACAAACTAAATCATTCCTTCCGAGAGTTTGAAAGCGTGCGGGGGGCGAAGGGGATGGGAAAAAGGGGGAAAAGGGAGGCTAAAAAAGAGGGGAGGGAGAAAGGGAAGGAAGGGAGGGAGGGAGGGAGGAAGGAAGGAAGAAAAGAGATAGGAGGGAGGGAGGGAGAGAGAAAGGAAATAAAAGAAGGAGGGAGAGAGGACGGAAGAAAGGAAAGAAAGATGGAAGGGAGGGAGAGAGGAAGGAAGGAAGGAAAGAAAGAAAGGAAAGAGGAGGGAAGGAAGGGAAGGAAGGAAGGAGATGGGTGGGAGGGAGATAGGGCGGCAGGAAGGAAGGGGGGAAGGGAGGGAGAAGGAAGGAAGGAAGGAAGGAAGGAAGGAAGGAAGGAAGGAAGGAAGGAAGGGGCTCTAAAAAGCGGGAAAGGCGGGGGCAGCTCTGGGTTGCCAGAGTCCAAACTCGCGGCTTTGGGATCCAAAGATTTGGGAAGGAAGATTTGATGCTGCCAAAGTCGAAGCCGAGGTGCGCTTAACAGGAGCCTCTCGCGGGCCGCCCCTCCTCATCTAACCCCCCTCCACCGCTTTCCCTTTCATCGCCCCTCGCTTTATCCGCCCCCCTCCCCTCTTTCGCCCCTCCGCAGCCAGAAAAGTGCCAGTCAGGCCATTCCGTGGATAATGGAAGGTATTTCCCACCTGATCAGGCAAAGTGAAGTCCCTTAACAAGGCTCGCCTTAGCGCTCTGGTCCCCAAATCTCCACCATGACAAGGGCGTGCTCGGGAAAATCACTTTCCCCTCCGCCAAGTAAACGGGTTTTCTATGACGGATCCGGCCAAGTTTTCCCACCCTAAATAGGTTTTAGATTGTTACACACACGTAGGGCTGGAACAAAAGGGAGCGGCTGGAAAAACATATTGGTTCGCCCCTAATAAAATTTATTTAGGCGGTTTACTCCTCATAAAAAATAGAGATTGAATTTCGTACTGGAGTGCCAGCCAAAGGGCGCCTTGCAGGGGGGGGGGATCTAACCTCGCCACCACCTCTGTTTTTTCCCCTGCCTCGCTCTCTTCCCGCTTTCTTCCAGGGGGACCGAGCGGCATCCCAGGGACCGACAGGGGCCCTGATTTGGGCAAGCCTGGCGCCCGCTGGGGCACAGAGGGTGATGGGGGGGGGCAGAGAAACAGCAAATAGAAAATACGGTTCTGAAACTTCTAGGAGCGCGACCTTGTCATCTTCCTGGCAATCCAGGTGTGAAGAATCTGTAGAGATTTATAAATATCCCGTACTTTAAAAGGAGTGGATCTCTTTTTCTTTTTTTTAAAAAAACTTTTATTTTGTCTTATTTTATAACATTGCTAATATTATTAAAACCCAGTCCACCGTTTACTTTGATTCAAACACAGGCGTGAACGGCACAAATTTGCAGAAGTCTTATTTCCCGCGTTATATCCAGATCCCATTGGCAAAAAAATCCCAACTTGAGTAGCCGGTTTTGGAACCTCTCTTTTTTAGTTTTTGGAAGACAAGGGTCGCCTTTTGTGTTTTCCCGGGGAAGGGGATGAAATCGGGGAGGGTTGGGGGAATGGATCAGGCGCCGTCTTTTAAAGGCTTGAAATGTGAATTCTTACAATAATGATTCTCACTTCGCAGTTATTTAAATGCTGAATTGTAACAGCGCTGCCTCCCTATATAATGAAGAAAGCGCCTCCCTCAATAATTAACGATCTCGCGTTTTCCTATTTTCTGCGCTTGATGAAAAGAATCAATTTTAATTCCTTGCAAATTACAGGGCCATTTTTAGAAAAAAAGGAAGGCGAGGAGGGGCGCGGCCACGAACGGAACAGCCTGCCGCGGCGGATAGTATAAGAGAGCCCGGGTCGGAAGGCCTGCCGCGCCTCCTGCCTTGTTGGACTATAGAGTCGGGGACGAACCGAGGCGGGCAGGTTGGTTGGTCTTGGTCTGATCTGGAGGATTTCATCCTGGCGTGATCTGGAGGATCTGATCCTGATCTGATCTGGAGGATTTGATCCTAGTCTGATCTGGAGGATCCGATCCTGGTGTGATCTGGAGGATCCGATCGCGGTCTGATCTAGAGGATCTGATCCCGGTCTGATCTAGAGGGTCTGATCCCGGTCTGATCTGGCGGATCCGATCCCGGTCTGATCTGGAGGATCTGATCCCGGTCTGATCTGGAGGATCTGATCCTGGTCTGATCTGGAGGATCCAGACGGTAGAAAGAAGGAGGACGGAGAGGAAAAGGGATTTCAGCAAGCCTCATCTCAGATCGCCGGTTGGCTAGAAAACTCGGGCTCGGTTCGCATTTCGGTTCAATTAGAAGGATCTAACTGGGATGTGGTATTTTTCTTGCACGGAGTTAAAACGGTCACAAAGAGAGAGAGAAAAGCTCCAATTGAGTAGGCCGCTCACCCAAAAGGAGAGCGAGATCGCGGCCCCCGCCCGGCTCCTTTCCTTCCCCCACCCCATCGCCACCCCCCAATTCTTATGCCGCAAACGTATCCTTTCTAAATAGACCGGGCAGGCAGAAAGAGAGGCGCAGCTTGCAGAATCTGAGGCGTGGCGCCAGTTATGTGCGCCAGGGATGTGTTTTGAGCCCGGCTCGTTTCAATTAATTTCTCATCAATCGGTTTCCTGGGGTTGGGGGGGGGAGGAGGAAGAGAGAGCAAGCTGCTAAACTAAGATGCAGCTTTAATCTCACCCTCACGCACACACACCCATGTTCCAGCACAAACCAAGTCAGGCCGTTCCAAACCCTCCTTTTATTAAGC
>NC_091951.1:315997438-316027438 GCF_031021105.1 Erythrolamprus reginae
CCCTATGGATCTGTGCAGTTCAGTAGGGGAGTTGGCTTTGGCCAGAGAGGTGGGTCTGCTGTCATCTCTGGCTCTGCCCATGGAAGCTCCTGGATTCTACTGGAACCAGTTTGGAGGGTCGTGACATCACTGGAGCCCTGGATCTCAAGTAGGTGTTCCATCGCCCTCGGGTTTGACTCAGCTGTAGGGAAATCAATAGTTAGAGAAATTTTGATGATCTGTGTTTATGGGTTGGCGGCTGCGCAGTTGACCTATGTGCCATTGCCATTTTCTTCTATCGACTAATGCTACCACATAGGAACAGGAACCTGTAACTTCAACTATCACCCCAGGTAGCCATAGGGACCCCGCTGCAAATTCCTTGTGAATACTGGTCATTTACTGCAAAAGACCTGGTTTGTTTATGAGCGGGTTGCTCTTGTTTGTTGACGTAATTGGGGGGCAGCCTGTCTAATACAGAGCAGAGCCGCTGGCCCATTAACAGTTTGGATGGCTTTCTCCCAGTGGCCACGCTGAGAGTTATATGCTGCACCAGTAGGAACTTACTCACTTTTGCTTGCAGTCACCTGGGCCTAGGCGCCCCAATGGAGTCTAGGACTTTTTGCCTCCTCCACTTCTCCGAGCCTGTTTCGTCCCAACCTGCCGCCCACCAGCCATTCGTTGCTGCCTTTCTCCCCTGGCCCTTTCACCCTGGCGTTTTGGATGCAAGGGGACACTTTCCTGTCAGCCAATCACAGGATTTGTTACTTTTAATTCCCTTCCACTCTGCCTGCCTGTTTGTCTGGAAGCAGCGTTTTTTGAAGAAAGAGACGGAGTTTTATATTTTAATTTGATTAGAAGCAAGGCAGAAATTGAAATAACAAATATGCGCAGTTTCCCTGTCTTTATCAAAAAGTATCTACTTCATGGAATATTTTCTGATTCAGTAATTCTAAAACAAAATTTCATCCCCTCCTTAAGAATCCCACCCTGTTCTTCATTCCTTGTGCTTTATAGGAAAAGGGATGGGAGGGGGTAGCCCACCTTTTGTGCTCTATGTGTCCACTAGTTTCCAACCCTTCCCAACCCTTCCGCCCCCCCCTCTGATAAACCCCCCACACCTTCTCCCACTTTATTCATCACACTGAATTATAATTTCATTATTTGGCATTGCTTTAGTGGTAGTGCATAAACTAGCCATTTGTGGTCTACACAACAAAGCAAAGTGTAACTTGTACCAACTCCAGTCTTACAATAGATCCACTCTAAGCAGTTTAGTCCAGCTGAAATCCATAAGACAATTGCAGGTCTATTTCTCAATATTTGACCAGATAAAGAATGAATAAACCTTTTACTATGTTAATGTAACCAACAAATAAGTGCGGAGAATCTCGAGAAATATTAATTAAAAATAAGCAAGTTTTGTGTTTGATTCATTCTCACCGTATCTTTTAATTTCGGTAGATATTTTGCCATATACCATATGGAATATACACCAGGCAAAAAACGAGATAAATTTCTTTCCCCATCTCTCTCCAACTGTGGAAATCATGTAAACCCCCATACCTGGAGGCATCACAACATGTAACACCCATATCTCTCTTCTCTGAGAGTTTAAGGGAAGTTGGATATATATCCTTGTGATCGGCTTCTATTCCAGAAATTTCAGACTTTGGAGAGGTCAATAGCCATTGATACAAAATCATTGAGGATCTGTTGCATAGGAGTATTCCAGATTAGTCACTGCATAATTATCTGCTTGCACTCATAAATGTAACAAAAGAAGACAAAACCCCAAACATTCACAGGGAATTAAAGCATCTGAAGGATGTCAGGAGTCTGCATTTTTCAACATATCTTCTTTATCTATGATTACCAGTTAAATGTGTGAACTTTTCATTGCAAATAATACACTGCTAAGAAAATAAAGGGGACACTTAAACAACACAATGTAACTCCAAGTAAACCAAACTTCGGTGAAATCAAACTGTCCGCTTAGGAAGCAATACTGATTGACAATCAATTCCACATGCTGTTGTGTGCATTCATCTTTGTACAGAACAAAGTATTCAATGAGAATATTTCATTCATTCAGATCTCGGATGTGTTATTTGAGTGTTCCCTTTATTTTTTGAGCAGTATATCTATCTAGAAAAAAACGGCTGCTGACAGGAGTGAGTTAATCTCCCCATCATCCACAGACATCTTTGCCACTAGTCAGATGCTGGGAGTTGTATCCAAAACCTCTGAAAAGCAGAACCCTCTTTTCCAGCCTTTTCCCTTGGAACTATTGATAAACCCTTTCAATAGTCTCAAGTTGGTTCAATGCATTCGATTACACTGTGCTGAGTATGGAAATGAAAGCAAATTGATCAGTGGGGAAGGACAGTTCACCTTTAGGGCCAGCTCGGCTATCTCAACTCCTTTGCTTATTTTTAGAAAGAAAAATATTCAGAGAAAAACATTGTATCCCAATGCTGTCATTTCCAGAGACCTGGAGTCTATGTTCAGCATTGGGACTTGTCTGAATTGCTTTCCCGGCCATCCTAGGAGATGTCTTGTTTCTGCATTTACCTGGGAAAGCCCACAACATCAGCAGCCACCCAGTGTAGCCTTCTGTTTTCTGGGACAGAAGTGTCTTGGAATGATCTGACGCATTTATCAAAAGGAAGGATGAAGTATCGTTCTCATCAGAAGTTCCAACTCTTTGGTATGTGTTTGTAGGTGTTGGGTATTTTGGTTACTATTATTAATATTATTAGTGTTAGCAGAATTCAGCTGGCTTAATTTGCAGCGGATTCAACATGGCAAGAAATCAACATGTGGCTCAGAATCCCATTTGTTAGCAATGAATTATCACTCCTTCATAAAGATGAAAAGTACAATATTTACTTACAATTCTGTTGATTCATACAATTAAATATTGCAGGCAGATAAGCTGATATTCCAGTCCATATCAATAACTTCTGGATGGTCCCATGTGTGAGGATGGGTTTGGATTTCATCTCACACATGTTAGGACAATGGAGCATACAGGAGGTAGAAGGAGGTGGAAAGAAGGGTCAAGCAGGGCCAAAAAGGGGATCAAAAAGGGGGAGCATCTACTCTGCAGACGTTTATATAGTCTGTAGAGTACCTGCCCCTTTTGGTCATCAAAAGGTGACACGCTGGTCAGTTAATTGCAACCTGACCATAGAGATGTATTTGCAAGACAGTGCAAGCATGTAGTAGAGGTGAAACCCAACAGTAGGGTCACAAGGAATTTAAGAAAGAAAAAAGCTTGCAATACAATACTACAGTGGGTACTTTATTATATGAACCAGTAGCGAGTTGCACCCAGTAGGGCTGGAATCGGGGTTCCAGTAGCGGAAATTGAGATGTTCATGCATCTCCATGGCCCTGATAAGTGTGCAGCGGCGGACTACCGTTTTTGACGGTACCGGAATGGGCCGGGAGTGTAGAATGGGAGCGACTGGACGTGCAGGTGTGCCTGGTACAGGATTCGGCTTCTGTGCATGCGCACAAGACGAATCATGCACAATGATGCACACGTGTCCAATTTCCGGGGATTTTTTGCTTCCATGCATGCGCAGAAGCAAAAAGGACCAGAAACTGGTACGTAACAGCTGCTCATCCCTGCTCTCCCCACTGCTTGCCCTACTGCATGGCTCGCCCTTGTTCCGCCCGCTGCTTGCCCTGCCATGGCCCTCACTCCCCCCGCTGCCTTGCTGTGCTGGTCACCCTTGCTGCCCCCGCCGCTCACACTGCTGCGCCGCTCGCCCTTGCTCCCCCCACTGCTCGGACTGCTGCACCCCTCGCCCTTGCTCCCCCCCACCGCTTGCCCTGCCACGCCCTTTGCCGCTGCTTACCTTTCTCCGGTGCTCACCTCCTGCAGGGGCCATGGCACAGGGAGCAGGCCAGATGGCCCCAATTCTGGCCGCGCGGCCTGCTCTGTGCTCTCCCACGCCGCAGGCATCTCTCCTGGGGCCTGGGAGATCAAAGAGCAGGCCACGCGGCCAGAGCTGGGGCAAGCTGCTTTAGCTGCCAGCTGCCGCTCTAGGCGTGGCAGCGAGATTCGGCTGCTGCGCATGTGCTACAGCCGAAATCTCTTTCTGGCAGCAAAAATTGCCTGTTTCTTTGCTTCCGCACATGCGCAGAAGCATAAACATGGTAATTTTTACCAGAACCGTGCCGGTTGCTCGTGCACGGCGTGTGCACGCCGGACAATAATGGAGTGAGCCTACCACCCCATTTCTGTGACCGGAACGGTATTCCCGGCGTTCCAGTTTGAGGCCCACCCCTGCGCATGTGCTTGTGTGTGATTTGGCTTCTGCGCATGCACAGCAAGCAAAATCTCACGTAAGAATAATCTCGCATGTGATATTTCACCAATTTTCAGCGTTGTTTTGCTTCCGCGCATGTGTGGAAGCGAAGAAATCACTGGAAATCGCCAAAATCTCATGTGTGAGAGCATTCTTGCATGAAATTTCACTTGCTGCACATACACAAAAGCCAAATCTCATGCCAATGGGCATGTGTGCGCTCTCCAGATGCACATGTGCTTGCGATGGTCCCGGAGTGGGCACTAGTAGTGGTCGGTAAGTGCAACACCCGCCTGATGTGAACCCTTTCTCTGCTGTCCTCATAGTAAGCATGTGATCTGCTACTGAGCTGGTTGCCCCCCCCCCCTTCTCAATCAGGTTTCAAATGTTCATTTTATCTAGTCATGCAACATTGGAAACTTCTTCAGAAGCAGAAAATGGGAAGGATTCCATCTCTTTCTCCCTGCAAGGTCACTTGAAAGTTTCCTCAAGCCCCCTGAAAGCCCTTTCTAAGCTGTGACTAACAGGATTTTTTTGTTTCTCACACAAGTTACCGGTAATTCAAGGGTGTTAGGTAACCAAGTGTGTTTGTATATTGGGATGTTGTAGGCTTTGAAACTAATTTAGACAAAGTTATTCAAACCTGGAGTGAACGCAACACCTCTCTGCTATTCATTAAAACAACATTTTAAAAGTCTGGAAATAAAATATTGCTGTTTTCAGAGTTACATTAATTTTAATGAGTGAACTCCTTAAAGTATTAAAGTTATTAAACCCTTAAAAAACAGGTGTTTTATTAAATAGCTAGAGGTGCTGTGTTCAGGTAAGATTCAAACTATTTCTTATAAGTAATGTTCAAACTATGCATTTAACAGATACCAGATAACAAAGGTTTTCTTTGCTGGTCTTTTAGTATGAGGCAATCTTAATTAATTTTCCATTATACTCAAATCTTGGAGGACTCTACATAAATTTGCCTATAAAGCTATTCTTTCTGTAGAAGATGTCTATTGAAGAAATGTGCTCATAAATGTCTAAAAGCTTTTAAACATTGTTCTTAATAAATGTAAAAACTCTAAAAAATTCAATCTCTAAGGTAGAATTGTGACTTAATTAAAGGATTCTTAATTGCAATTCTAAACCTACTTACTATGTAGTTGGCACCACTCAGCAAGACTTACTTCCAAATATACACTTTTTATTGTTATTTCATTTACTCAATTATTCATTCTATTACTAGTCAAACTAATGTTACTTAAAATAATTCAACATATTTACATAATGTAGATATAAGAAACTAGGAAAAACCAACTCTCTTTAGAAAATGAGTGTAAGCAAAGATGAAACAAATTTGTTGTTTGAAGAGTCATAGTAATCTTCTGAAGTACTTTTCAGCTAAAGGATATTCCATTCATTTGGTACATTTTATTTTGTTTGCTTTTTAATTGAAGAAGCAATAATATAAGATACTGTAATAAAGAAATTAAATTAATTAAAACATTTTCAAAACATGCTGATTAAATCAATAATATATAGTATTCAATTCATACTTAATTGATCATTGAACCAATTTTTAGCCACTGTATCTAAAATTTATATTATTGGCTTCTGGTTGTAAAGGAATGCTGGTTTTACATATCTTTCTTACCCAGTGAAGCTCTGAAAAAAATTATCTTCTCTGAGGGAGATGGGTGGTATGTGAAAAATAATTAGATAAATTAGATTATCCGGTCTAATTGTCAAAGCCATTGATCATAAATTCATTTTTTCTGTTTTAGGGAAAAAAATCTGTAATGGTTTTCCAGCCCTCAATAAATGCTCTACTCATATACTGCTTAAAAAAATAAAGGGAACGCTCAAATAACACATTCTAGATCTGCTTGAATAAAATATTTTCATTGAATATTTCATTTCCACAACTATTCCATTTGCACAACCGCATGTGGAATTGTCTGTCAATCAGTATTGCTTCCTAAGTGGACAGTTTAATTTCACAGAAGTTTGATTTACTTTAAGTTATATTCTGTTTTTTAAGTGTTGCATTTATTTTTTTGAGCAGTGTACTTTATAGGTTCTTGCATCAAATATTTTTCAGTAACTTGTGTTTCTGTATAAAAGACTCCATAAACGTCTATTTATGGAATAGGCAACAGCTGGATAGGACCATATAGGTTGATCTCTACTGTTTTGCAGAAGATGGCATTAATCCTCATGTTTAACAATACCTGCAAAATGACTTGCTTGCTGTCTTAAATTGTATTTTTTAAATTTAGAAAACTAGGATAAACCAGGAGCAGATCTTGAAGGAGTATGCAATCCTTCTATTCAACCCAGTAAAGATTAAATCCAGAGTTTATGGACTCAAAAACCTTAAATATTACATGTCTCTTTTTTTTTTTGCAATAAATGACATTTGGACTGCTAGTAACAAAACAAAGTAGATTTTGCAAGTCAGAATTCTTTCCATCTTTTGTGTAGAGCAGTGGTTCCCAACCTTTTTTTGGCCATGCCCCACCTAAAATCCTGATGCTCCCTCCCCCATGACATATACAGTATTTTTCGGACTATATATGAAGGCATCAAGATTTCAAAGAGGTAAGTAAGAAAAAAAGGTTTTGTCCTCCTTGTCCTCCAGGAGTATTCTGCAAGCCTCCCAACCCCTCTGCTTGCCTCGTTTTTTGCAAAAATTAACCCTTTTTTTTTTTTGCAAAAAAGGGGGAGTGTTTTTCCCTTTCCTCAGCCCACAGGAGCATTCTGCAGGCCAAATCCTCTGTGCACACAGCTTTTTTTTTTTTTTGCAAAAATGGACCAATTTTTACCTGTTTTTTGGCAAAAAACAGGGTGAGCAGAGGGTTTGGGAAGACTACAGGCTGCTCCTGAGGGCTAGGGGAAGGCAAAAATACCCCGCTTTTGGCAAACAAATGGCCCATGTTTCATTCATTTCTTGCAAAAATGGGGGCAGAGAGGGTTTGGGAAGCCTGCTGAGTGCTCCTGAGGGCTGGGGGAAAACAAAAACACCCCCATTTTTGCAAAAAAATTGGCCCATTTGCAAATAAGGATGCAGGGGTGGGACTTTGGGAGGCCAAAAATGGCTGTATTTGGTGTACACGCCAACATTTCCATCCTCTTTTGAGGGGGGGGTGCAGCTTATTATCTGAAAAATATGGTAATTCGTATTATTCAAAAAGCAAATATCTACTCATGTAGAGGAAGCCTAAAAGGCCATTAAAGAGTTTAAACAAGGTTCAAATCTCCCAAGTGAAGGGCTACCAAAATTTTTACTTCCACACTGTGGCCGTGGTTTATGCAGGACGCCCTGCATTTTCTTTCAACATCTTTCATGGGTGGAGCTTCACTGTGTTCCTCCCCAACCGGGCAGTAGCCCACCCTTGTCAGTGCCTTTGAAATAATGAAACCACATACGAGAGTCGCCCAGAAAGTAATGCATCACATTTTTTTCTTCAACAATTATTTATTGAATACAATGTAACTTACACACATGAAAGAATGTTTCTTCTACACTCCCATTTTCCCATGTAATCTCCATCCTGTTCTATGGCCTTCTCCAGCGAGACACAAGGGCCTGTATATCCTTTCGGTATCACTCCTTGTTCTGGTCACGAAGCCATTTCTGCACTGTGCGAATCGCCTCTTCACCCTTACCTTCTGTGCCCAGCGACTAACCGTACTTCTGTCGACTGCAGATTCTCCATAAACTGTAAACAAACTTTTGTGAATGCCCCCAATAATTTATTTCTCCGCAGTGAGAAATTCAACGATGACACACTCCTTATTAACGTATATCACTTACAGACACCATTTCAAAACACTGCTCCAGCTACGCTATCTGTCTGAAAGAATGCAAAATTTACAGATGCATGTCTTACCATTCAAATAATGTATATCCAAAGTTTCGCATTCGTACCATTACTATAGGCTGAGAAAAAAAATGTGGTGTATTACTTTCTGGGCAACCCTCATAGTAAGTGTTAAGAGACAAGCCCCGCCCACCATTGGAGCCACTTTCAGCAACTGAACCAAGGTGATTGCTGGTTTCCCATTTTTATAAAGCTCTCTTTATGGCATAGCTAGACAACCAGTGAAGGGCTACCAATTTTTTTACTACCACACTGTGGGCATGGCTTATGCAGGACGCTCTGCATTTTCTTTCAACATCTTTCAGTGCAAATTGGGTGCTCCGGGGTGGAGCTCCATTTTCGCTACCCCACTGCGTGTCCCCCCAGTCTGGGCAGTAGCCCACCCCTGTTGACAACACTAATGTTAAGTATCACAGTGCAGTGAAGAAGACCAGTTTTAGCATCAAATAAAAAGCATGACGTTTCCATTTCCATCTTTGTCATCTGACTGTATCTTTTACAGCTGCAGAAAAGCTAAAACATTTGTGCGCAGATCACAGCAACATCAAAAAACCAAATTAATATGCCAGTTCTATAGTAAAGCTGTCTTAGGAAAGATTACCCTTGAATCAAGCTACAATATCTTTACGGGCCAATCTTCTTCATAGGGTTTGCAAGGTGTAAACATTAAAAGAAGGAAGGGAGGTCTCCATGTTGCTTTTGGAGAAAGACAAGGGAAAATACTAACCAAATATTGAATACATTCTGCTAAGAAGACACCTGTGTTAGCTATATAAAATATACTCCTTCAAATGGTGGGCTTGTTTTTTTCTGGGTAAGAATCCAAAAGCAAGTGTTCGTGTGGGTTCCTCCTGGTTCAGACTGGTACTATGGAACTGGTAGTAACTTGGTGGCCTGAGTCATTAGAACCGGCAGCAACCCAGGCCTGCCACAGCCCTGAACCAGCTCTCTCATTTTTCTCCATCTTATTTTTTGCTTCTGTGTATGCATAGAAGCTGTTTTTTAGCACTGTGCCAATATTGGGTTGCTAGCCGGTACGGTCCTCACTGCGCAGTGGTAGTAAAACCAGTGATGCATGGCAGATCCGGGTGATCAGCGGGTGGGCACATCCCGGCAAGATTTTGCTTCTACACATGCCCAGGAAGCAAAATCTTGTGAGAAAATGTGCGCGCGTGAGAGATTCCAGCAAATTTTGTTTCTGAGCCTGCACAGAAGCAAAAGAATTGCCAAAATCTTGCACGTGTGCATGTCCCCTCACAATTTTTTGCTTCCTGCTCATGCACAGAAGCAAAATCTCACTGGGATGCGCCCCCTGCTGGTCATCCAGAGTTGCGAGTACATCATACTGGTGGCAGGGGTAAGTAGGAATCCCCACCTACACTGCATATGTGTGCGTGCCTGTGCAACACGTATACACTTGTGTGGCGTGAAGCACGCCCGTACCCACACGGCACATAAAAGAGCAAACTGGCAGCGAAGAAAAGCAGGACTCACTCCTGGTGTGAACAAATGAGTTAAATTCTTTACATTGTTTTTAGAAGGTTAACTTCAAGGTCTAGCACAAAACCTCTCAAATGATTAGCCTTTAATTGTAGTGATCTAGTTGTATGTTAATCTTTTAGTAAAGTAATGAAAATTACAAGGATATTAAAAAGGACCCACAAACTTGTTAAAATCTAAGGAACGATGCATGTCTACAATACAGGGTTTGCGGCAGTGATGGGCTCCTATGGGTACGGTCAGGAACGCAGGACCGGTAGCAAAATTTGGAGCTCCACCCCAGGGGACCCAATTTGCACTGAAAGATGTTGAAACCAAATGCATAAGCCATGCCCACAGTGTGATAGTAAACATTTTGGTAGCCCTTCTCTGGTTTGGGGTGTCTAATGCCTTTTTCTTGCAGGCACCCTTAAAATAACAATTAGTCATAATAAGGTGTTCATGCTAGGGGACTGAAAAGATCACTGTACATCATATAATGCAGTTATTTTTGGGCAGGTAGAAATTCAGTATTTTTCAACCTTAGGATCTTTAAGATGTATGGGCTTCTATTCCCAGAATTCCTTAGCCAGCATGGAGGATTCTGGAAGTTGAAGTTCACACATCTTAAAGATGTCAAAGTTGAAAATCACGGAATTAAATATTTACTTAGTGTTCTGTCTGGGTCACTCCAGAAGCCAATACCAACCCAAAAAGAGAAGCCAGACACACCGGTAAAAGGCCAAGGCAGTTTATAAAATTCAAGAAAAACACAGGTAACAGAAAATGCCCTTACAAACAGGAAAACGCTGTATCTTCAAATATAAACCACGAAGGCAAAAGTCCATGCAGCAATACAGGATTCTTGCTGCCAAGACGAGGCTGTAGATAGCAGACCTACACCTCCCACGGGTCTTCCAAACTGCTGGGCCACAAGCCAGGAACAGAGACGTCGAGAACAAAGCAGGACACCGTAACTCCAACTGATAACACTACACACAGCTTCAAGGGCTTGCCTACCTTTTAAACCCTGCTAAGGAGGACCACACCCAAGCCCAGCTGTTCCTAATTCAGTGCTGATAATACTTCAATTGCTCCTTTCTTTGATCTGAACGTCTCTGTCGCATGTCAATGACGGCTTGTGCTTCATCACCTAATGACTCCAAGCTACTGGCTGGGGAGAGCCCCCCCCTCCCCGGGGCTCTCATGCTGTTCTCCTTCGTCCCATTCCTGACTTTCCTCTCCCCCGTCCGACTGTTCAGCCCCCTCCTCTTCGCTGTCATCCTCCTCCGGGCATGGAGCCAGCAGAGACACAGCCGGTCCCTGAGCAGCCTCAGGCTGAACCACAACACTTAGTAGCAGGTATACTGGAAGAAATAACTGGAGAGTATCCTAAGAGCTAACTGAAAAGTAAATGTTAACTGAGCATACTTGTGCTTGTGTATGATTTACAACCTTTAATTGAAAATACTAAATCCTTAATGCAATACCTAATGTACCCGATTACAAGAAAATAAAAAAGACATTGGTGATTAGCCCTTTTTGTGATTGTTACGTGTATTTTACTTCAAATTTAGAATGCTTCACAAGAGAGAGGCAGAGGGTGGGAATTTGGAGCAGTTTTTCCTGGGCTGTTCTATTTTATGGATTAGGGACAGGAGATTCCATGATTTAAAAGCAATTGGGATTTTGGCATATTAAGTACAAGGTGATTGTGTCCTAAGATGCAAATGCTTTCATGGTAAAATCACCATTATCTGAACTAAGAATAAAATATATTATAAGATTTAAACTCACAAGATGTTAAACCTGGGACCCCGGTTTGCTGGTCTTGACTTTGGGAAAAGCTAGATTCAAAAGGAGACAACAATTTCCTGGTGCAGGTGTTAAAAGTGAAATTGATCTTGCTTAATTGATCTTTTTTTGTGACTCTGCTTTGCATCTGTATGCTTTTGTTCCTATTTTAATTCAACAAGAGCCGTTCTTTATCCTTTACACTCTTTCCAAAGGTTGCAGTGTTTTGTTCTTTCTGGTTTGGTGACATTCATTTTCTTTGCTCTTTTTAGGGCATTTTGATTTTAGATTTAGGGATCTATAAAATGGTTATTTTCTCTCCCTTCTTGTTAGTCTGATAGTTTATACCCTTATTTATTGTGGTGAACAGTCCTGTCTGAGCATAATTTAGTTGGGTGATAACTTTCCTTCAATCTCATTTTAGACTGTTAGGTGTGTTTCTACCACTACAACAATTTTTTCAAAGTATATAACCTGGGTGTTTATTTATATTCCATGTTTTCTTTTAAATTCTTAATCTTTTCTACTCATTTGCATCTTTAGAATATATTTCTTTCTGTATTTCCCCTTTCTTATAAAATGCAGTTTTTATTTTGAGGAGATCCAGTATCCTCTTTGATCAACAAGTGGTTATCAAAAAGATGAATCACTTCCCTTTTTATTATTATTATTATTTATTAGATTTGTATGCCGCCCCTCTCCGTAGACTCGGGGCGGCTCACAACAATAACAAGAACAATGTAAGAACAAATCTAATAATTTAAAAAAAAACACGCTAAAAAAACCATTATTAAAAGCAAACATACACACAAACATACCATGTATAAACTGTATAGGCCCGGGGGAGATGTCTCAGTTCCCCCATGCCTGACGGCAGAGGTGGGTCTTAAGAGCTTTACGAAAGGCAAGGAGGGTGCGGGCAATTCTAATCTCCGGGGGGAGCTGGTTCCAAAGGGTCAGGGCCGCCACAGAGAAGGCTCTTCTCCTGGGTCCCACCAAACGACATTGTTTAGTCGACGGGACCCGGAGAAGGCCAACTCTGTGGGACCTAACCAGTCGCTGGGATTCGTGCGGCAGAAGAAGGTCCCGGAGGTATTCTGGTCCGATGCCATGAAGGGCTTTATAGGTCATAACCAACACTTTGAATTGTGAGCGGAAACTGATCGGCAACCAATGCAGACTGCGGAGTGTTGGTGTAACATGGGCATACCTTGGGAAGCCCATGATTGCTCTCGCAACTGCATTCTGCACGATCTGAAGTTTCCGAACACTTTTCAAAGGTAGCCCCATATAGAGAGCATTACAGTAGTCGAACCTCGAGGTGATGAGGGCATGAGTGACTGTGAGCAGTGAGTCCCGGTCCAGACAGGGCCGCAACTGGTGCACCAGGCGAACCTGGGCAAACGCCCCCCTCACCACAGCTGAAAGATGGTTCTCTAATGTGAGCTGTGGATCAAGGAGGACGCTCAAGTTGCGGACCCTCTCTGAGGGGGTCAGTGATTCCCCCTCCCCAGGGTTATGGACGGACAGATGGAATTGTCCCTGGGAGGCAGGACCCACAGCCACTCCGTCTTATACGGATTGAGTTTGAGTCTGTTGACACCCATCCAGACCCCAACAGCCTCCAGGCACCGGCACATCACTTCCACTGCTTCGTTGAGTGGACATGTGGTGGAGATGTACCACTGGGTATCATCCGCATAGTGATGATACGTCACCCCATGCCCTTGGATGATCTCACCCAGCGGTTTCATGTAGATATTAAATAGCAGGGGGGAGAGGACCGACCCCTGAGGCACCCCACAAGGGAGTAACCTCGAAGTCGACCTCTGACCCCCCACTAACACCAACTGCGACCGACCAGAGGTGTAGGAGAACCACTGGAGAACAGTGCCTCCCACTCCCAACCTCTCCAGCCGGTGCAGAAGGATACCATGTCCGATGATATCTAAAGCCGCTGAGAGGTCAAGAAGCACCAGGACAGAGGACAAGCCCCCGACCCGGGCCCGCCAGAGATCATCCATCAACGCGACCAAAGCAGTTTCCATGCTGTAGCCGGGCCTGAAACCGGACTGCTGGCGACCTAGATAATCGGCTTCTTCCAAGGACCGCTGGAGTTGGAGCGCCACCACCTTCTTAACAACCTTCCCCATAAAGGGAAGGTTGGAGACTGGACGGTAGTTATTAAGCACGGCTGGGTACATACACTTCCATTCCCAAATTGGTAGCAAAGGTAAATGAAACCCATTATTGATGTAAACCACGATTCTTTTAAAATTGATCATAAATATTACCACTGCATGATCCTATAAATAACAGAAAAGTGGAGACTGTTAACTTAGATATGACTTTCTCATTACATATTTTATGGACAGGTGCATTTTGGATTGTTCAATATGCTTTCCTTTTGCGATCTGGTCACAGCTCAGCATTTCCATTCTTGGACCTTGATGACTTGAAGAAGTTGTACTCAACACATCTTGTTGTCTTTCTGGACGTCTTTATCATACAAATTAAGTATAATTTAAAATGTTAAGTTCATAGTTTAATAGGCTTTATGGGATTATATATATATATGAAGGTCTTGGGATATTCAGGTTTCTTCCCGTGTAAGATTCAGAGATTTCTTGGGACGTTTCAATGAGGTCCCACTCGTCATCTTCAGTCTGGTGCTTTTGTCCTTGTGCTAGGGCGAACACAGCAAGACCTGAGCTGCCTTCCCTCTATAGATACTGGTGGATGGGTGTGGAGTGCTGGCTCAGCACCTGCAAGCTGTGTTGAAACTTTCTGGTGAGTCAGTGGGGTAACACCTGGGGCCATTGATGTAATTGATGTATGCTAATTAGTTGATGTTTGTGGATTGGGGGTGATATCCTGAGTAGTTGGAGCTTGCAGGACTACTCAGGATATCACAACCACTCAGGATATCACAGAGCTGGGGTGGCGCAGCAGGTAGAGTGCTGTACTGCAGGCCACTGAAGCTGACTGTAGATCTGTAGGTCAGGGGTTCAAATCTCATCACCGGCTCAAGGTTGACTCAGCCTTCCATCCTTCTGAGGTGGGTAAAATGAGGACCCAGATTGTGGGGGCAATATGCTGGCTTTGTTAAAACATGCTATTGCTAACATGTTGTAAGCCGCCCTGAGTCTAAGGAGAAGAGCGGCATAAAAATTGAATAAATAAATAAATAAATATCACCCCCAATCTACAAACATCAACTAATCACCATACATTAATTACATCAATGACCCCAGGTGTTACCATTTATAGCTGTCAATTCTGATAACAATAAAAACAATTTGCACTGCTATTGTACATATCCGAGTACAGCAACATTCAGCAAATATATAGTACTTGCAAACATTTCCTACGCTGGGTGAAATTCTGATCAAGACCACAAACAATAAGCTGTTCATGAAAAAAACAAACACCCGACTTAACTTGATTTTAAAAAATTCTACCTGAAACACTGATTAGAAGAAAGAATTGTGGAATTAGACAACCCTGAATAGATGTTCAGTGTGCAAGTAATTGTATTATACTTTGTACAATGCTAGGAAAAAATGAAACTAATCTATTCTGAACTATTAGTCATAAATCATCTTTGCAATGCTGGTTTACATTAACTGAATCCCAGTTAAGCCTTAAAGATTTTTATTAATATGCTTGATTGGTCACAAATAATCATCAAGAGCAAAGGAAATGACCAAATGGACTGATCTAAACATTCATATCTCACTGTGTCTACTTTGCTGGATAGATGGCAGGAGATTAGGTAAATTTCCTTTTTCACTGAGACACTTTGCTCTAATATGTTTAGAAATACCGTATTTTTCAGAGTAAAAACAGAATAAAAAGCTTTGGGTGGGCAGAGCCAACCTCCTCCCCCCCCCCAAAAAAAAATCCCTTCTAGAACTGGTTTGCTGTAAGAAACTATTCCAGTTGCAGAATAAATTGCATGTACATTAATCTGATTAATTAATTAATCTGATTAATTAATCTAATCACACACACACACACCCCAGGGTGATGGACGGACAGTTGGAATTGTCCTTGGGAGGCAAAACCCACAGTCACTCCATCTTATCAGGGTTGAGTTTGAGTCTGTTGACATCCATCCAGACCCCAACAGCCTCCAGGCACCGGCACATCACATCCACTGCTTCGCTGACTGGACATGGGATGGAGATGTAAAGCTGGGTATCATCTGCGTACTGATGATACCTCACCCCATGTCCTTGGATGATCTCACCCAGCAGTTTCATGTAGATATTAAATATCCCTTGTTTTCCTCCCCCAAAACTAAGGTGCATCTTATACTCCAGTGTGTCTTATATGCTGAAATTATTAAAGCTATTAAATCACACGACACCCAGTATTCCAGATTAGAGCATTGGTTTATAATGTACATATTTTAATGAACCATCTTATTGATGTACAAGTAGTCCTTGACTTACAATAGTTCATTTAGTGATCATTCAAGGTTACAACAGCACAGGAAAAAAGTGATTTATGACCATTTTTCAAAGTTGTGACCTTTGCAGGATTCCCCCATGATCATGCGATCAAAATTCAGATGATTGGCAATTGGTTCATATTTATGATAGTTGCAGTGACCCAGGGTCAAGTGATCATTTAACAAGAAGATTAGTAATATATCAGCTACAGTGATTTACTTAACAATTGTGGCAAGGCAGTTCATTAAATCAGGGAGAACACACACAACAAATGTTTAAATTGAGAACATAAATTTTTGGCTCAGTTGAAAAAGTTTCAAAGTGAATGAAAGATAAGTTCATATCTGATACAAATATTTATTCAACATGTTTCACCAGTCATAGTTTGCCATCAGATACAACAAAAGTTTTAACTTCGACTTTTGGGCATTCATTTCACTGCAATAATTTTTTTCTGAACAGCACTTGAAGATTATTTTTTATTATTTTATTGCTTATTTGACCCCACGACAATCATTAAGTGTTGTACCTTATGATTCTTGACAAATGTATCTTTTCTTTTATGTACACTGAGATCATATGCACCAAAGACAAATTCCTTGTGTGTCTAATAATTCCTTATTGGTCAATAAAGAATTATATCCTATTCTGTTCTGTTGTTCTATTCTATTCTAAGCTAAAGCAAATGCAATAATGCATAATCTAAGAAGGAATGCCTCAAAGAGCTTTGCTATGTCATGAAAGGCATCTGATCAGTTTCAGTGTTCAAATTTGTTTATGATTCTATGGTCTGCTCTGTCACAAATGCTTTAAATTGGATTCTTGCGTTGAACAGAGAATTGAATTCATTGGCCTAAATGGCTTCTTCCACCAGGCTTTCCTTACACAATGGTTTGAAAAATGTTTTATAAAAATTGAAACAATATTCATATTTTGGAATGTACAACAGTAGTTATAGCAAAACAGCAGCTGCAACAAAATGAACACATTGCCAGTATCTTCAATTAGCAGCTGAAATTCTACACATGATGAACTATGTATCAAGAATTTACTTCAAAATGAGGAAGTATCATAAAGCCGCTCCATTTAAAAAAAATTTAAATACTGACTATTTATTTATTTATTTATTGGATTTGTATGCTGCCCCTCTCCGAGGACCTGGGGTGGCTCACAATATATCAAAACAATATACATATTTAAAAATCCAATTAATATAGCTATTCCCATTCACACAATAAAACATACTACACTCATCGGCCAGGGGGCTAGGGTCTAACGGCCCCAAGCCTGGTGGCAGATAGGTCTTTAACTTTTACGGAAGGCGAGGAGGGTGGGGGCAGTGCAAATCTCTCGGGGGAGCTGATTCCAGAGGGCTGGGAAGGCTCTTCCCCTAGGCCCCGCCAAGCGACATTGTCTGGTTGCTGGGACCTGGAGAAGGCCAACTTTGTGGGACCTAACCGGTTGCTGGGACTCATGTGGCAGAAGGCGGTCCCAGAGGTAATCTGGTCTGATGCCATGTAACGCATTATAGGTCATAACCAACAATTTGAATTGCGTCCGGAAACCAATCGGCAGCCAATGCAGTCCGCGGAGTGCTGGAGAAATATGGGAAGGCCTATACAGTGGTACCTCTACTTAAGAACGCCTCTACTTAAGAACTTTTCTAGATAAGAACTGGGTGTTCCAAGACTTTTTTGCCTCTTCTTAAGAACCATTTTCTACTTAAGAACCCAAGCCCGGAAAAATTTCCCAGGAAATTTGAAAGCAGCATGAAGGCCCGGCCAGTTTCCTGCCATTTCCCCTTTAATCCCGGCCATCTTGGGCTTTTCTGGGCTGCCAGAGGAGCCTTTCAATGGTGCTTAAGGAAGCTTTGGCAGTCCAGACTAAACGAAGCAATTTCCTTTCTCTGGGTGCTTGGAGAGGGAATAAACGTCTGCCAGCGCCCAGAGAAAAGAAACATTCCCTTCACTCTGGGCAGCCCAAGCGAATGGAGCCCTTTCCTTTCTCTGAGCGCTTGGAGAGGGAATAAACCACTTCGCTGTGGTGACTCCCTCGTTCTGCCTCCCATACACCTGGCACAAGATTGCCTCCCGGAGCATCTGGGGACAGAAAGGCAAAAGGGGGCGTTTCAACCCAGCCGGATCAACTCGGCTTCAGCCAAACCAAGTCATCACAGTGAAGGAAAGGCCCGGCTAGAAAGTGAGCGAACGAAAGGAAAAGGGAGCCCTTCAGCATGGTAAAGAAGAGGAAGCAGGTAGCAGCCGCCGCCGCCGCCTTTCAGTCAAAGGAGTGGGAGGTTTCCCCCCTCTCGCCCACCTGGGTCTCTCTCTCTCTGGCACAGTGTATGGGAGGCAGACTTGTGCCAGGTGTATGGGAGGCGCATGCTCCTCCTCGCCACCTCAGAGTCCCTCTTTTTTTTTTTAAGCCTTAAGGTTTTGTATTTTTTTGATTCACCTCACCTTCTTCCTTCGGCAGCAACTATCCTCCTCCTCTTCCTCCTCTCACCCAAATTCCAAGCTTTTATTTCTTTCCTAATGGGTTTGCACGCATTATTTGCTTTTACATTGATTCCTATGGAAAAAATTGCTTCTACTTACAAACTTTTCTACTTGAGAACCTGGTCACGGAAAGAATTAAGTTCTTAAGTAGAGGTACCACTGTATATAGGCCTAATTGACTATATTGTGTTTTAACTTACCGTAGTTAAGATGTTACTTTTGACTGTATATGTCCTAGATAAGTTTACTCTATTTAGGGTCTTGAATACATACCATTTTATTTATTTTATTTATTTATTTTCCATATGTTTATTGATAAAATACTGAAATACAAAGTAGAACAAGGAAACATTAAAATACAAAAACGTTTTTTAAAGAAAATCAATGATTGCATTTGTATTTTAAATACATAGTAAAACAACAAAAAGTACTTTTTAAAATTGATGTATCTTCCCTTTACCTCCTATTTGCATCCCCATCCCCATCCCATATTTGAACTTTGCATCAATCATTAGTATTTGTTGAGTCCTGAGAAGCATATTCTCTTTGGTATACTGTAAATAAATGAGACCATTTCTACTTGAATTTAGTTAAATTTCTATTGCAACATGTCAATTTTGTCATTGTAACACATTCTCCAATCTTAGTTTTTCAGTCTAATATCATGGCCAAGCAATATACTGTTTCAGCTTAATTTGAGATTACAACAGCTATATTAAGCATTACATTATCCACAATGCTCACATCCTCTGCTGTTATTTAGATGTGGCACAAGAGGAGAAATGCATTGATTGTGAAATCCTTTGGAGAAGGAGTCTCCAACCTTGGCTACTTTAAAACTTATGGACTTTAGCTTCCAGCCTTCCCCAGCCAGCTTTGCAAGGTTGGAGACCCCTGCTTTAGAGACCACACAAGTGTGCAAAACAGCAGTATATAAGTCCAATACATGCAAGCACTCCATATTTTCACACCTGCAATAATTGCCAAGAAGAAACGTTAATCTCCCCTTACTCATGTTTTAAATCAAACTTTCTACAGGTAGTCCTCAACCTATGACCACAATTGATCTCAACATTTATGTTGCCAAGTGAGTAATTTGTTGAGTGTTACCCCATTTTATGATTTTTCTCGTCACATTTGTTAAGTGAATCACTGCAGTTCTTAAATTAGTAACAAAAGCTATTAAGTGAATCTGGGTTCCACATTGAGTTTGCTTGTCACATGACCCCCCCGACATTCAAACGTCCTAAGTGTGAGTCAGTTGCCATCCAAATATTTACATAGGGATCCTGCAACGGTCATAACTGTAAAAAATGGACAGAAGTCACTTTTTCAGTGATGTTGTGACTTAAAAGAGTTACTAAATGAACTGCAGCAAATTAAGGACTACCTGTGTTGTGGTTAGCTCTGGCCCAGCTCCTGCCCCAAGGACTATGGATGTGGGGGAGACATCCACATGCTGCAGGCCTGTTTTGCTCCCACTCCTGCGGAATCTGCTGATGAAGGCTCCTCTGACCAAGAAGACATGAGTGACAGGGAGGAGGAGAGTGTGGCAGACAGCTCAGAAGGAGATCAATTATCTAGCTCCTCCTTGGATTCAGAACAAGAATTAGTGATACAGCCACGCATGCGGAGAGCGATGCATAGACAGCAACAACTGAGAGATTATTATCAAAGAAAATGAGGCCACCTGTGGTTGGGTGGGGCTGTGGTAATTAGTGAGGCTGCTATAAATAGCAGCCTGTGGGTTTGGCCATTGTGGAGGATTATCTGAACGTTGTATTTCGTGCCTGCTTTGCTGACTTTGACCGTTGTGTGCTGATTTTTCCCCCCTTTGAAACTAAACCAGAGCAAAGTGTGTTTCACTTTGTGAAAGAAGAAGGACTGTGAATTGCCTCACAGCTGCAAGCTAAGTATCACAGAACTGATAAGGGACTTGTACAAATTACCAGTTAGTTTGGAGACAAGTGCTCTTTGCTATACCAAAAGAGGGCTTAAGTGAATTTTCATTATAAAGAACATTGTTTTGAATTTTCAAACGTGTGTGTGTGTCTGAAATTTGTACCTGTGAATTTTTGGGAGGAGTCTACCAGAGAGCCCGACAAAACAACCTGTATTCCTTCTTATCGGTTACACTGAAGGGAAGCTACTGAAGCACACTGCCCATCATTGGCTTCATTGGATAAAAACCTTGCACTCTGGATATTAGTTAATTCCTCAAAATTGTGTGCAAATGAGAACAACGGTAGCGATTATTTGGAGCAGAGAATGCAGTCGATAGTCAAATTCAATCCTGGATATATTATTCACGCTAAAAATAATTCAAAAAAATCCTCTTTTGTTTTGATTTAAGTTTTTTTTTAATTTTTGCCTCGTATGATTATACAATGCTTTCCTCAAAAAAATTGTAAATAAAAAGAACTAAATAATTTGTACGGGCGTAAAATACAATTTTAGTAATACACTATCATTCTTATTACTAGAACAACTATACAGCAATGACCAAACTGTAAAAAAATAGCAATGGACCCAATTGAAGCATATCCATCACGTAGTGAAAAATCAGTCTAGGCTTCTAACTTTATCGATCCCAGTACTGATTGTGCGTCTTTATATTCTTCAGATTCTTCCAAATCTTTTTCGTTTTCCTGAAAATAAATAAAAACTTCTAAATATTTTCAAAAGTGTGCCTCCAACCTTTAGAAGAAACAGCATCTTATAATACTGAAATTTACTTATTTATTATTTATTTATTGTATTTGTATGCCGCCCCTCTCCGAGGACTTGGGGTGGCTCACAACATATCAAACAAAATACAATGTACATATCTAAAAAATCCAATTAATATCGCTAAATTTTTAAAAAAACTAGTAACATTTAAAATCATTCATTCCCATTCACACAGCAAGACATACTACACTTGTCGGCCAGGGGTCTAGGGTCTAATGACCCCAAGCCTGGCGGCAGAGATAGGTCTTTAAACTTTTACGGAAGGTGAGGAGGGTGGCAGTGTGAATCTCTGGGGAGAGCTGATTTCAGAGGGCCGGGCCCCACACAGAGAAGGCTCTTCCCCTAGGTCCCACCAAACGACATTGTCTAGTTGACAGGACCTGGAGAAGGCCAACTCTGTGGGACCTAACTGGCTGCTGGGACTCATGCAGCAGAAGGTGGTCCCGGAGGTAATCTGGTCCGAAATTGTTGTTAGCACCAGTGGAAAAAGCAGCAGGAGAAAGCAATCATATCCTACATGAGGTTTCCTAAGGCATTTGTGATGGAATGCACAACCTGAAGAATCATTGAGAGTGGGTACTGAGTTATGAGAGAGAGACCCAGATTAAGAGATTACACAGTCCCAAACAGGAAAGGGCATAGGAGAAGAGATTCAGATAAGCCCTGCCCTAGAATCTCTCAGTTTTCCCCCAAATAAGACCGGGTCTTATATTAATTTTTGCTGCAAAAGACACATTAGGGCTTATTTTCCAGTTAGGTTTTATTTTCTGGTTGATCATCTTAACTGGGCCTTAATTTTGAGGTAGGTCTTAAATTACGAACATTCTGAAAAATCATACTGGGGCTTATTTTCCAGTTGGGTCTTATTTTTCAGGGAAACAGAACATATCTAATAGGTTAGATGGTTATAGCTTTCATTTAACAAAATCCTGCCCATTTGTTGTAAGCAAATAAAGGACTGAACTTGACAGGACTTCATTGCGTTGACTAAGGGCTTGGCAGCATCTGATTGTCTACTGTCAAAAACAGGATGCTAAACAAGGTACACCTTTGGTGTTATCAATAAGGATGCTGACTCTGTAAATTGCTTAAAAGATGGCTGTAAAACACCATGAAGTGGTATGTAAGTCTTATTGCTATTGCTATAGAAAAGAGCTTCCAGAAATGATCTAAAATGAAGACCCAATGGGCCACATGTTTCCTAAAGTTATGACAACTTCTAATAAACAGTGAATGCTGGGTTAGAAAATTTCCTTTACCTTATAACTCTGAAATAGACTGGAAGGGGAAAACATACAAATCAGGCTTTGTGTTTGTTAATACACTGGATCTAGTAACTTCCAACACTTTAGAGCAGTCAATTTCCACACCCCGTCCTAAAGCTGTGAATACCAACCTGTTTACCACAAGCCAATATTTCACCCACTGCATTTCACATATTTTATATCAACCCTATTTCAATTTAAACATTATCTGATTAAAATTTTGCATCAAGTATTAAATGGTTGATTGTAATGGAAATTCTTAAGTCACTGAAAATCAGAGAGAAAGGGAGAGGTTTTTTGGGGGGGACAACTATTTTGGGTTGGCTATTTTAATGTAAATAGTACACTTTTTCTGTAAAAATGATAAATTTATTCTTAAATATTCATATTTGTAATGTGCCTAAAAGGCGTCTATTTTGGCAATAATGAAATATGCCCATTAACAATTTAGTGATCTATCAAAACAGAATGATGTATAAATTAATCTAAGTTCAGCTGGCAGTCCTATAGAAAAATTCTTCTTCCATACTTACTAATAGTTGAACAAGGTCAGAATGTGCAGCTTCCAGTCGGCGATGACAATCAGGAATCATCATTCGAGATTCTTGCAAGATCTCAGTCTAAAAAGTAAAAGTAGTTCTTAAATAAGAGATAACTTTCCATTTTGATATTAACTGCCTAAAACCAGACATCACATTGATGTATATATTCATATGCATAAACAGTATTTTATTAAAGAAAGAGTATTCAATATTACTTCTACCTTCAAGCAAAAACGATTAGAAAGCTTTCTATGAAATAGTTATTTAAAATACTATTTGATATAAACTATTTCCCCTGCGGTTAGAAACAGCTTCGTCCAAAATGGGATCAGCTGGTTATATAAATATCTCCTACATCTTTTGGGTAATAAATAAAAACAGTGTTCAGATAATACCGCACAGAGATAATTACTGCATGAAAAAAGTTATTGAGTTATTGATCACATTGGATGCTCACTGCAGGAGGTTCTCACTGAGAAAAAGGTAAAGAAAAATGAAAAGCAAAGGCCAGCAGGCTCATATTTTCGATGCTTATCATGCATAAAAAAGTTATTACTCATCCTTGGGTTTTGTTTTAGGAGATAGATTATTCTCACCATGCTTTTTGTGAGAAATTACTGATCTGGCACTCCAATGCATTTGAACATCTTGTACACATCTCCAGAAGACAATGTTGTAATTGTCCACAACACCATTCTTTTTTTAAAAGCTTTTATTTTCAGCTCCCAAATTTATGAACTGAAAGGATCTGTAACAAAGCAGATCTGTCTATAATGTAGCTAGAAATCAATTAGCAAATCTACTAAGCATGATGGTTCCAACAGAAACAATAATTTAGAGAATTATAAAGTTGGCATATAACATATTTCACTTTGTGACATTCAAAGTGCACTAAGGAATATCTGATGATCTATTCAAATTATAGAAACTCTAAACTTGGAATTTTTAAATTATTATTATTATTATTTATTAGATTTGTATGCCGCCCCTCTCCGTAGACTCTGGGTGACTTACAGCAATGATAAAAACAATATATAATAACAAATCTAATAGTTGGAATCTAAAATAACAATAATACATTTAAAAAGTCGAAAAAACAAGAAACCCCAATATATAAAAACATACATACAGTCATCATACACAAAAAACTACATAGGCAGGGGGAGATGTTTCAGTTCCCCCACGCTTGACGGCAGAGGTGGGTTTTAAGGAGTTTACGAAAGGCAAGGAGGGTGGGGGCAGTTCTAATCTCTGGAGGGAGCTGATTCCAGAGGGTCGGAGCCACCACAGAGAAGGCTCTTCCCCTGGGTCCCGCCAAACGACATTTAGTTGACGGGACCCGGAGGAAACCAACTCTGTGGGACCTAACCGGTCGCTGGGATTCGTGCGGCAGAAGGCGGTCTCGTAGATACCCTGGTCCGGTGCCACGAAGGGCTTTATGGGTAATGACCAACACTTTTAATTGTTGTTTTTCCCTTCCTGTAGAGCAGTATTGATAAAAAATAATTTCTTAATTATAATTATTAGCTACTAGACCTAGATCTGGACTACAACTAGTCCTTAACAGATTTGTATCTGTTTAGTAACCCTTCAATGGTACAAAAGCAATGAAAAAGTAACTTCATGACCAATCTTTGCACTTATGACTGTCACAGCATCACCATGGTCAAAATGCTGAGGTGATCGATCGCCTTTTGTGTACTTCACAACTGGCCTCTAACTGTTCTATCCAGAGCCTATGCAGATTGAAAACAAAGGGGGAATCTACGCGCTGATATTTTAAATCAACCTATTAATATAGAAAGCAGCATTTATAAAAGCCAAATTCATGCATGCGAGGTCATCTTGGCAGATTCTCAGTGACAGGAGTTAAAAGTATCAACCCAGCGACTAAGTTACTGCCACAGATCAAAGCTAATTATGCATTCCTTTATTTATTTATTTATTTATTTATTAGATTTGTATGCCGCCCCTCTCCGTAGACTCGGAGCGGCTCACAACAATAACAAGAACAATGTAAAAAACAAATCTAATAATTAAAAAAAACACTAAAAACCCCATTATTAAAAGCAAACACACACACAAACATTCCATGTATAAACTGTATAGGCCCGGGGGAGATGTGTCAATTCCCCCATGCCTGACGGCAGAGATGGGTCTTAAGAACTTTACGAAAGGCAAGGAGGGTGGGGGCAGTTCTAATCTCCGGGGGGAGCTGGTTCCAGAGGGTCGGGGCCGCCACAGAGAACGCTCTTCTCCTGGGTCCCGCTAAACGACATTGTTTAATCGACGGGACCCGGAGAAAGCCAACTCTGTGGGACCTAACCGGTCGCTGGGATTCGTGCGGCAGAAGGCGGTCCCGGAGGTATTTATGAGATAAAGAGTCTCCAATTTCATTGACTTACATCTACAGCTTTGCAGTCTCTCTGCAGACAAGGTACTTTTACTCCAAGTAATATGGATGGGACCCCAAATATCAACAGACTCCATTACAAAATGTTGAAACTCCACCTCAAATTTTACATAATTCCCTAGAGCAGTGATAGAAAACCTTTTTTTCCTTGGGTGCCGAAAGAGTGCACGCATGTGCTATTGCGCAAGCGCAAGTACCCACACCCATAATTCAATGCATGGGGAGGGCAGAAACAGCTTCCCCTGCCCCCATGGAGGCCAGAAATGGCCTGTTTCACAATTTCTGGTGGACCCAGTAGGCTCGTGTTTCGCTCTCCCCAGGCTCCATCTCCCATCTCCCCGAAAGCTCTCTGGAAGCCAAAGTCTCTGTACGAGCCAAAAATCAGCTGGCCAGCACACACTTACATGTTGGAGCTGAGCTGGGGCAATGGCTGGCATGCCAGCAGACATGGTTCCATGTGGCACCCGTGCCATAGGTTCGCCATCACTGCCCTAGAGTTAACAAACTACAGACTACAGTGTTCCCTCGATTTCCGTGGGGGATGCGTTCCGAGACCGCCCGCGAAAGTTGAATTTCCGCGAAGTAGAGATGGGGAAGAAAATACACAATTTTTGGCTATGGACAGTATCACAAGCCTTCCCTTAACACTTTAAACCCCTAAATTACCATTTCCCATTCCCTTAGCAACCATTTACTCACCATTATTACTGATACTCACCATTGAATAAGATACTTAGTGATCCTGATACTTATAAACATAATTATTTATTAACAATAATAATTTTTTTGTTATTTATTTGCAAAAATTATTAGTTTGGCGATGACATATGACATCATTGGGTGGGAAAAACCATGGTATAGGAAAAAAACCGTGAAGTACTTTTTAATTAATATTTTTTGAAAAACCATGGTATAGGCTATTCGCTAATTTCGAACCCGCAAAAATCAAGGGAACACTGTACTTCCTTTCTTGTCTTTTTCTTAGTCTTTTAAAGCGGGCATCTAACAAAGGCTCATAATCTTCCTCCTCCTCTAAATCAGACCCTACTGTCATTGGCATATCTGCCACTTCTAGTGGTCTTTCAGGTTCATCCAGGTCTATTTCTCCCTCACTCTCACTCTCTGCCTCAGCTGGCAAAACCACTGACCTAGGATGGGTCTGGCTCATCCTCCTCAGAGATCTATCATTACCAGAGTTGGTTGAGGACCACTCCCAACACTGACAAGCAGACTTAATGAAGAAACCAGAAGTAAAACCGAGACCGCCTTCTGCTGCACGAATCCCAGCGACCAGTTAGGTCCAAAAGAGTGGGCCTTCTCCGGGTCCCGTCAACTAAACAATGTCGTTTGGTGGGACCCAGGGGAAGAGCCTTCTCTGTGGCGGCCCCAGCCCCCTGGAACCAACTCCCCCCAGAGATTAGAATTGCCCCCACCCTCCTCGCCTTTCGTAAGCTCCTTAAAACCCACCTCTGTCGTCAGGCATGGGGGAACTGAGATATTCCCTTCCCCCTAGGCTTATACAATTTATGCATGGTATGTTTGTATGTATGATTGGTTTTATAACAAGGGTTTTAATATTTGATTGTTACATGCTGTTTTTTATCACTGTTGTTAGCCGCCCCGAATCTATGGAGAGGGGCGGCATACAAATCCAATAAATAAAATAATAAATAAATAAAATAATAAATAACTGCAAAGCTGAGTCACATGTTTTGCTTAACAACTGCAAGTGATTTAGTTAATGACCATCATGTCATAAGCTTGTTAAGATCATGGAAGTTTTCACTTAAGAGCCACGTTGCTTAGTGGCGAACCTGCAGCTCCCAATTGTGGTTGTTTAAACAGCTGTATTCAAATTATGTCATAATTTGGGACCCAGGATTTTCCCATGAATGACAGTTGGAAAAGTTGTGGCTGATTCAGCACTGCTGCGGTCATGTGGTCTTCATTTTCAACAGGGCCTGTTTCCCAGTGAGTCTCACAAATACCCCGTTCCCTCCTCCACCCAATTAAAAATTACCTGCTTTTTAATTGCATAGTTCTCTCCATCTTCAGCTTTCATCTTTTCAATCTTTTCTTCTTGTTGTTTTGCTTCTTTTTCATACATAACTTTTTCTTTTGCCAAGCTGCACATAAAAAAGGTATAATTTGTTTAAATTATAAATACCCATAAAATTTTCCCCTCTGAAAAATTTCAAGATATAACATGTCCATATATTACAGCTCCTCTAAGGCAGTGTTTCCCAACCTTGGCAACTTGAAGATATTTGGACTTCAACTCCCAGAATTCCCCAGCCAGCGAATGCTGGCTGGGGAATTCTGGGAGTTGAAGTCCAGATATCTTCAAGTTGCCAAGGTTGGGAAACACTGCTCTAAGGTACCACTTACTTAACCTTCAAATATGTTATTATTAGTTATGCATTCTGACCTTCCTGGAGAATAACTAGATGTACATCTAATAAATAAGGAATCCATCCCTTGGAATAAAAATAAAATTCATGTACAACCTAGCACACAAAGTTGCTAAAAATGCCAAATAGGCAAATGTAAGAGCAATTTCTTTTTAAACACTGTTTGATTATCTACTTTGTTTATTGTTGTTTTTCTGATGTACAGAATTCACAGTCACCTTGACTTCGATGGTCCTATGAATCTGTTAAAGAGACATAAAAATTCATATTTTGGCTGTTCAGAACAAAAGTTATCTAAATCTAACTTTCATTAGTATAAGTATTTCTTCAGTTCTATTTTCATACCAATGTCAATGTGGATTATCTATTATGTTGCAAAGTATTAAAAGCCCGATATACTTGGAAGACGGTAAATTTAGAATAGTGGTTAACACATAAGATTAGAAACTGGGAGACCATGAATTCTAGTTCTGCTTTAGGCACAAAGCCCATTTTCTCTCAGCCTTAGGAAGAAGGCAATGGCAAATCATTTCTGGAAAACCTTGCCAACAGGGACTTTACCCATGTGGTTTCTGAAAACTGGATTCAATTGAATGGCAGGAAAAAAACCTGTTGAAACTCTTCTTGAAAAAAATAAGTCCATATTCATTCCATAAATAAATAGTATGTAGCACCCTCTTCTCCAAAAAGATTTAAATTTAGTTTGCCCACTTGAATGTCTGAATAAGGATAAATCAATTGAAATTAAATCAGATGAACAAAAAGGCTCAGTCAATATAAAATAAAACTTAATCATTGGGATTCAGCATGTTCTAGAAACATGTTATTCTTTTGAGAGAAGAAATGTACATTCTGGACAAACTTTCTGATCTGATATTGACCCTGTATTTCCTAGATGTGCAGAATAATTACTTTTAGTGTTACCTGCAACCATTTCTTAGCTAGTAACAGGTATCCATGTATTATTTATATAATGACTGAACAATTAAAATGTATTTTTTAGTTCTTAAATAAAACCAGAAATGCAAAATATTGGATCTTAGCTACTGATTCAGAATATGATGAATCCATCAATTATCAAAAGAGAATATCTACACTGAATGCTTGATTAAAAATGCCTTCCAGATTAAAACAAAAAGGTGTTGGTTTCATTTCTGCAGTTCCAAACTAGTTTAGGGTCCTGATTGGTGAAATAACCTCCTGCTTCATTTATACTTAACTATACACTTGAATAAATACCATGGAACTAGAGTCTGCCTTTTAAAATAGATTTCTTCAAGAACTATGAAACAAAAATATTCTATATTACTGTATCCTTTGATTTAAAAAAAACAATTTATTAATGAGCAAGTATATATTTATATTTATGTTTTTAATGAGAAAGTATATTTTCCTAAATACCTGCCTTACCAAAAGAAGAACACAGTTGTACAGGATCGGAAGCAATTCCATTTCTGTGCAGGCTTTGATGCCAAATAATTTTATTCTGGATGAATTTTGTTACCCCAGAAATTGCTGAGCCCATGCATATAAAACAATCAGAAAGCAGTGCCAGATCCAGGAAGTGCAGGAATTAACTCAACTAGTGCATTAACTTTGCTTTAATTTTGTGAAATTCAATTGTATTCATCATGAAACTAAGTTTATATTCTACAATCAATTTATTTATTTGGAAGGCTGTTTTTTAAATTGCAATTCCTGGCTATTCATGGCACAATGGGCCAGGAGGTAGTCCATGCATTTTGATTAGCTGCAAGCATGCTCAGCAGAACTGCTAAGCTTTACAGTTTTATTAACTCACAGATATGCATGGATTACTTACAGCATAACCAGGTCAGCACAGTAAAAGTTGCAAATTAAATTGTTCCTATTAACAGCATTTTTGAGCAGCATAAAATACTGTTTGTTACTAATGCTTTCTAAGCAAATAGGAGACAGGAAACCCTACAACGAACAGCAAAAAAATGGCTATAATTGTAATTGTATAATTGTAACAATAGCTACAATTTTTACTAGCTTCTGAGCCAAACACTTTGTGGAAATGCAACTTTAATCTCACTTGCAACAATTTTTTACTGGGCCAAACACTTTGTAAAAATGCAACTTTCATCTCACTTAATGGCTTAACAGTACCTACCTATCAATGCTTTACTTTCCAGTACTGATGTTTCAGCATTGTCAATGGAACTTTAAATAATGACTGGGTTATTTATACTCTATGATCAAATTGTT
>NC_091951.1:316032438-316087438 GCF_031021105.1 Erythrolamprus reginae
TGCCAATAAAGCACCTAGATCTGTGATGGGGAACCTGTGGCACACAGAACCATATCGGAGGGCACACAAGGTGTTGCCCTATGTCAGCTGATGCTCTATGTCAGCTGATTTTTGGTCTCAGGGAAGGCCATTTTACCCGTTGGAGGCTTCAGGGAAGCTTCCTTGAAGCCCCGGAGTGCAAAAAACAGCCTAACAGCCCAGATGTATTTCCGGTTTGCCTGTTGGCCTTTTTTGCACTCCGGGGCTTCATGAAGCTTTCCTGAACCCTCCAGGATGCAAAATAGGCGTTGATTGCTTACCTGAACGCCTCTTCTCGTACGGTGAGCGGGTACAGCAGTCACATGGGGGTTGCTCATGTCCAATCCGGTGGAACTGAGCCTAGTATTAAAAAAGCTTGCCGGATCCGCCCCTTCCCCAGAATTCGCGAATCCATAGACTAGGCTCAGTTGTGAAGCTCTGTAGTGTTCAACTCTCATTGTTAGAGGAAGAAAGAGATAGAAAGGTAAAGGAGACACATACAAGGGCGGGAAGTGACTGCTGTACCCGCTCACCGTACGAGAAGAGGCGTTCAGGTAAGCAATCAACGCCTATTCTCCGTACTGAAGGAGCGGGTCCAGCAGTCACATGGGACATACCCAATAGATGGTCCCTAGGGTGGGATTAGCTTGCTATCGTGTGAGATAACGGATTGGAGTACCCTTCTGCCGAAGGCAGCGTCCGCTGAAGCGTAAGAATCAATTTTGTAGTGCCTGATGAAGGAATTTGGCGAGGCCCAAGTGGCTGCTTTGCAGACCTCCTCCAACGGGGCTTGAGTCGCCCAAGTGGCCGAGGTGGCTGCGCTCCTGGTGGAATGCGCAGTGATGTTCCTTGGAACTGAGAGGGAGGCCGACTCATAGGCCTTAGATATAGTCCCTCTGATCCAACGGCCTATTACTGTTGAAGACACTTTGGCCCCCATGACTCTGGGATGATAGGCTACAAAAAGTGCTTCTGACCTCCGAAAGGGTCCTGTGCGTTGGATATATATTCTCAGCGCTCTGGTGAGATCCAGGGTGTGCCATCTAATTGCCAAGGGATGGTCTCGTTGGAGGCAGAAGGAAGGTAGGACAATATCCTGAGATCTGTGGAACATGGAACTGACCTTGGGTAAGAAGGTGGGGTCCAGTCGCAAGACTACCTTGTCCTGATGGAATTGGCAAAGGTCCTGCCTGATTGAGAGGGCAGCCAGCTCCGAAATGCGTCGGGCAGAGGTAATAGCCACCAGAAAGGCTACCTTAAAGGATAGGTACCTGAGGGACGCCGATTTTAGGGGTTCGTATGGTGCCTGCGTGAGGGAGTGGAGAACCCGTGGCAAATCCCAGGATGGATACCTGTGGACCTTGGAAGGTCTGAGGTTGGCTATGCCCTTGAGGAATTCCTGAACTTCAGGGAAGGATCGGAGAGGCTGTCTGCGGGGGCCCCCTAGGACAGATGAAATGGCTGCCAGATGACGCCGGAGGGTGCTGGTGGAGAGTCCTTTATGGAAACCTTGCATAAGGAAGGAAATAATTCTGTGTATGGGGATGCACAGAGGGGAGAGACCTTCCTGAAGACACCACTGGTGAAACTTGGACCACGTGTGGTCGTAGATTCGGTTGGTCGAGCCCCTTCTGGCCTTTAGAATGACCTCCACTGAATCAGGGTCATGCCCACGCAGCTCTAAATCTCTCCTGATAACAGCCAGGCGGTGAGGTGGAACCACTCCGGGTCTGGATGGAAAGAGGCCCCCTGCCGCAGCATATCCCCCGAAACGGGGAGTCGCCAAGGGTCCTGGACGGACAGCTGTTGGAGATCTGCGAACCAGGGCCGGCGGGGCCAATGAGGGGCGATTAAGATTACTCGGGCCCTCTCGGTGAGGACCTTGTGAATCACGTCCGGGAGGATTGGAATCGGAGGAAATGCATAGAGTAGGCCTGGAGGCCATGGACTCCGGAGGGCATTGATCGCTTCCGCTCCCGGGGATGGAAATCTGGAATAGAAGCGAGGGAGTTGGGCGTTCGCATTGGTCGCGAAGAGATCCAGGACTGGTAGGCCGAATCTGAGGGTGATTTGATGGAACAGGTCTTGATGGAGGTTCCACTCTCCTGGGTCTATCGTTGCTCGGGATAGCCAATCCGCCTGGATGTTGAGACTCCCCGAGATGTGATCGGCTAGGAGCGACTGGAGATGTTTTTCCGCCCAAAGGCCCAGCTTGAGGGCCTCCCTCATGAGAGCCTTGGATCTCGTGCCCCCTTGCCTGCAGATATGGCTTTTTGTGGCAATGTTGTCGGTGAGAATGAGAACGTGCCGGTTGGGGATGCGAGGAGAGAAATGCTTCAGAGCCAGGGAGACGGCTCTTAACTCTAGCCAATTTATTGGCCTGGAAGCTTCCTCCGGGGACCACGTGCCCTGGGCTATCATCCCCTGGGCGTGGGCGCCCCATCCCGATAGACTGGCATCTGTGGTGATGACAAATTGATCCGGGCACCTGAACGGGGATCCTCTGTCCATGGCCGGAGACTTCCACCACTTGAAGGATCTGCGAACACTCAGTGGGATGACAATGCGTCGATTTGAGTTGCTGTGCCCCGATCTCTGAAAAGGCAACAGAAGCCACTGGAGTTCCCTAGCATGAAGGCGAGCCCAGGGAATGATGCCTATGCATGACACCATCTTCCCCAAAAGAGAAGATAGAGTAACTATGGATACTGAAGGATTAGATAAAATGTTAGAAATTAACTCCACTATACTGAGTTTTCTCTCGGGAGAGAGAAAAACCTGGGAAGATTTTGAATCAATAATGGCTCCCAGGTGAGGAATGGAAGTGGAAGGTTGGAGGTGACTTTTTTCAAAGTTGATGGAAAACCCATGGTCCTGAAGGACTGACATGGTGACAGAAAGGTCTGATTTCACTCTCTCTAGGGAGTTCCCATGAATTAAAATATCATCAAGATAACATAAAATGTGGATGGGAGACGCCCGGATATAGGCCGCCAGGGACCCCAAGAGCTTTGTGAAGACCCGAGGGGCCGAGGAAAGGCCAAATGGCATCGCCCTATACTGGAAATGCCTGCCTTGAAAGGAAAAACGTAAAAATTTTCTGTGGCATTTGGCTATAGGAATGTGAAGGTAGGCCTCAGTGAGGTCTAAGGAGACCATGAAATCTCCCGAGTGAATGGCGGCCAAAATAGAAGACAAGGAGTGCATTTTAAACTTCCTATATTTGATGAATAGGTTTAGTTTCTTTAAATCCAAAATGGCTCTCCAACCTCCGGAGGACTTTGGAACCATAAATAGGATGGAGTAAAAACCTAGGCCCTTCTGACCGGAAGGGACCGGCTGAATGGCTCTAATGGACAATAGATGAGAAATGGCCTCCTCCATACGGTTACAATCTGAGGATGACCTGGGCGAAGGGCAGGAAATAAAACGTTTAGGGGGAGGAGAAATAAATTCTAAAAGAAGGCCTGATTGAACAGTGTCAATGACCCAAGGGTCCTTGGAGGTGAGACGCCAATTTGCAGCGAAATGAGCTAGGCGACCCCCTATGGGAATGGAGGAAAGGTTACCATCTAGGTTTTTTTGAAGCCCTGTTAGAGGCAGCTCCCCTTTGGAAACGAAAACCCCTACCCCTGGAGTTCCTACCTTGGGAACGAAAGCGGGGGGAATACTGACCTGGAGATCTCTGATAGGAAGCCGCTTGATCTTGCTGGCGCCCTGGGCGACGAAAGGACTGCGTTTTAGTAACCTTTTTTGTGGTTGGGCCCAAAACCTTCTTCTTGTCTGTGGTCTCCGTGAGGAGAGGATCCAGAAGATCACCGAAGAGAAGGTCGCGCTTTAAGGGGCCCTGGGATAACTGCCACTTTTGGCGAACTCCCGCTTGCCAAGGGCGAATCCATAGGAGTCTTCTTGCCGTTGTAGAGGCTGCAATAGACTTAGCAGAAAATCTAGTAGATTGTAAGGTGGCATCAGCCACGTACTGGGCAGCTGCAAAGACCTTGTTGAAGTCTTGTTGACCTCTCAAGTCATCTGGAGGAATGTGCTGTTGAAGTTGGCGAAGCCACAGCAGCATGGCTCTGGAGAAGAAGGAGGCTGCTGCAGAACTTTTAATGGCCCAGGAATCAGCGGAGAAACCTCTTTTGAGCATTTGCTCGATGCGCTTGTCCTCTGGACGGAGAACTTCCTCCGCCTCGCCTGGCACAGCCGCTGCCGAGTGAAGAATTTTGACAGGTTCATCTGGTTTGGGAAAAGATAGAAGCTCTTCATAGGAAGAGGAGAGTTTATACAACTTTCTGTCCTTGGTAGAGGGATTAAGGCCAGAGGCTGGAAAATCCCACTGTTTAAGTAAGGCATCTTTAAATAATTTAGGCATAGGGATTACCTCGTTATCCTCCTGTTCCTCTGTGAAGTAAGGTAAATTCTCCTCCGGGGGATCAGTGGAAGTGGAGGCTTGTTTCTCCTGGGCCGCTAATCCCGTAGAAATTCTAGCTTTGAGGAGGAGAGATTTGAATAGTTGAGAAGGGAAAATAGTAATGGGAGGAGGGACCTTTATTTGGGATTCCTCGTCCTCAGATAAGCCCTGGAAAGGGTCTTCATCCTCCTCTACATCCTCATATTCATCTTGGGAGGACTCTGAGTCATCCTGAATAGGAGCTCTGACCGCTGGGGAAGAACCCAAGGGGCGGGAGGAACGAGAAGGAGGAAGAGGTAAAGGAAGCTCATTGATGGAGGAGAGTTTGGCATCAATGGCTTTGGACAACACAGCAAAAATAGATTGGAACTCAGGAGGTAAACTGGAAATATCAGCAGAAATGGCAGAAGAATCCCTAAAGGCCTGGGAGGATCCTGGCTGGGGGGAATCTTCCATAATATCTGGTTCCTCTGGACCTATGCCCCATAGGTTAGGTTGGGGTCTGTCTAGGTTTGGCTCATCCAGAGATAACACAGGGACCCCAGAAGGAGGCAGGCTAGAGGCCTCTGGTGGGTCTTGACTACTGATTACTTGGGCCTGCACTTTCAAACGTTTTGCTGATTTATCATGAATCTTTTGTAGGGCTAGGTCCCTTCTCTTCTCGGCCCTGGTGACCTTGGTCGAGGGGCGGGCCCCTGGAGAAGAGGAGGAAGAGGCCTGGGGGATACTAGTAATCTCATCGCCTGTAGGCCTGGCCTCTCTGGGACCTTTAGTTGTGCCTCTCTTGGGAAAGGTAGCCATAGTCTGACAATTAACAGAAGACAAGGCTGAGCCAATAATTAAACTATAAGGAGAAGATTTCAAGGACTTCCCAAGAGGAATGGATCCTGCTTCGAGGCCTCGAAGCTGCTGAAACGTGAGGACAATCTGGGCAAACCCAGAGTTCGTGCCCCCAAATCCAGCGGGGCCAGCCTCCCTAAACTTTGCAATTAAGTAAAACCAAGGCACTCTGGTTGGAGGCTAGGCCGGTGGAGAATTTAGCCTGGGACCCCCAAGGCCCGCTCCCGGATCCACGCGGTGGACTGAGGCCTACGCGGCTGGCAGAAGGCCAACACGAGAGGCCTAGATATTTTAAGAAAGGGCGCGAAGGCCTTCGCGCCAAAAAATCGCTTCGTAGAATTTCTTAAGGGGAAAAGCGATCGACTAAGTCCAGGAGACTAAAGGCGTCCCACTCCGCAGGAGGTATTTTATAAGCCCTTAAATATATTTTTATACAATAATTAAGCAATAATCCAATAATAAATACTTGCACCAGGACCTCCAGGCCAAGGGATTAGAAGAATCCACAAGCGGCCGCAGGAATCGTAACCGGCAAAACCGCCGGGGGAAAACGAAACCGCAACTTCTCCCAAGTAAAAAAGCCTAGCCGCTTTTTATTTTTTTTCCTTTTAAAAACGGCTGGCGCAAATAGTGCAAGTAATTGAATAAAGACAATAAATCTTACTACTTTTTTGAAGGAAAGGTCGAAGGGAAGGTGTTAGAATGTTGAACGAGCATTCACAATACAACCGCAGGATATGCGAACTGAGCGAATTCTGGGGAAGGGGCGGATCCGGCAAGCTTTTTTAATACTAGGCTCAGTTCCACCGGATTGGACATGAGCAACCCCCATGTGACTGCTGGACCCGCTCCTTCAGTACGGAGAAATAGCAAACACGCAAAGCAGACGTCCATTTTTCTGAACTTCCAGTTTGGCCATTTTTTCACCATCCCAGGCTTCAGTAAAAATGCATGGGGGGAGGGAATGGGTGTGGGCATGTGCACGCATACTAGCACACACACACACACACACACACACACACACACTTTTGGCACACAAACCAAAAAGGGTTCACCATCACTGACCTAGATGGTCTTCCAAATGGAATATTCTACAAATAGTTAAGTGAGAAGTGTCAATTTTGGGCTGCGTGGGTATCATATGTGACAGAAATCAAACACCATATTCTTCAATAAGAATATCATGCCAATTATCTAGCACAGAAGTGAGAGTGCTTGGGGATGCTTTGCTTACTTTGAATCAAACAGATTATCAAGACACCTGTCGGTCAATTGAAACTCAAGCACGAGTGTACAGAGTGACAGCAAGACAATAAACAAAAATATACAAGCAAGTACAGTAGAACCCCGACTTACGAGACTAATTGGTTCCGGAAGGAGGCTCGTAAGTCGGAACGCTCGTATGACGAAACATTGTTTCCCATAGGAAACAATGTAAAGTCAATTAATCCGTGCAAAAACAAAAAAAAACCGCTGCCGCCGAACACGGAAGTTAGCGTTCGGCTTCAGGAGACAGCTGCGAAGCGGCGCGCGTGTTTTAAAACGTGGCAGCCGGCCTGGGGGGTTCGGGGGCTTCCCCCCGAACCCCCAGGCCGGCTGTGACGTTTTAAAACACCCGCGCCGCTTCACAGCTGTCTCCTGAAGCCGAACGCGGAAGTTAGCGTTCGGCTTCAGGAGACAGCTGCGAAGCGGCGCGCGTGTTTTAAAAGGTTGCAGCCGGCCTGGGGGGCTTGCCAGCACCCCCCCGAGCCCCCCAGGCCGGCTGCAACCTTTTAAAACACGCGGGATACGAGCGCCAAGGAGCTGTCTCCTGAAGCCGAACGCGGAAGTTAGCGTTCGGCTTCAGGAGACAGCTCCTTGGCGCTCGTATCCCGAATGTGAGCTCGGGAGGCGAACAAAAATGTCGCTCCCCTCCCAGCTCTTATCTTGAGTAGCTCGTAAGTAGAGCTGCTCGTATGTCGAGGTTCCACTGTATAAGAAAATTAATGAATACAATGTTTTAGAAGGGCAAAGTTGGTTGACAACTAATTGCCACAAAAATGGTGTAGCAGGATTTGAAACAGTTCATGCTAGAAAATCTCACAGTCCACCATGGCGGCATGGGGCAACCCTCTAAGATAGCAATGTGAAAGACTGTTCATCAAATATAGGAAGCGAGATATTGCAGTTCAAAGTAGTGCAACCAGTTAATGAACTTAAAGGACAATTACTTTTTCAGATTAGCCCATTGCACGTGGATTTTTTTGGTAAGATATCTTGATGTTATTTGTATATATCAGCAACATCTCTAATGTCTAGTGACAAATGTTATGCAAAAACATTCCAAAAGGGCAAATATTCCCCCCCCCCAACAAAACTATACCTTTGAACAATTCTTATGGGATTTCTCTGTTGGGTTCCAATGCTAAAGATAATTCAATGCATATTCCCACTGCTTTCGAGTTTTTTACTTTGGTCCCCACAAAAATAATTTCCTTTGCTATTCTGAATCTTCATTTGCCTTAATATGCCTAAACATTCCTTCCTTCCTTCCTTCCTTCCTTCCTTCCTTCCTTCCTTCCTTCCTCGTTCTTGATCACTGAAAATGTTTGATAAGCCGATAAAAAGTCAGGTTCAAAATATTTGAACAAGTTATATAAATTTCTCCTTAGCTTTAGAAGTCAGTCTATCATAGCCAATATAAAAACTTAGTTAAAAAACCCAAAACAGCCCCCCCAACAACCTCTGTGTGACTGGGTAGAGAGGTTGTTCTTTTAACTGATAAGTGCAGGTGCCCAGAATATGAATCTCTGAAACACTAAATATTTAAGTAATAAATTGTTATGGGTTTTTTTCATACTGACAGCTGGTCTACTGTTCCCATTATTATTGGTTATATTATACCAGTTATGCATCTGTCAACCTTCGCTATGCTGCTGCTATCCTTCGCTTGGTTGTCATAGAGTACGGGGCGGGTTAGAAAAGAAGGGGGGGTTGGGAAGAACGCAGGAGGAGAATTAAGTTTAGTTTTCCTAGGTACCAGGAGGAGACCTTTAGAGGGGAAATTCCTGAAGAGTGACGTGAGGGGCAACTTGTGCCACCTGATGATTATGGACAATGAGGATTGGGCAAAATCCCAAAAGGGGGTGGAAAAGGGGTTTTGATATATGCTTGTATCGCGCCATTTTCTCAGACTTTGCTTTTCTTTCGATGCTTCAAGTTCTGATTTTGATAAATTCACTTTTGAACCTTTATAAAAGGACTCTGAGTTTTATTTGTCTGAATTCTGACTGGCTGCTTGACAGCATCATTTAAAATAAGAATAAATATTTGTAAACAAACATAGGTAACCTATATGCATTTACTAAGCATATTCCTAACAGTGCAGTCAATTGTTATCCAGCATATCTACCTACAATGGACCTGGCCCCAGAGGCATGTGATGCCTGAAAAATCAACCTACAGTGAAAGGTCAGGCCCATAAGAATACACTAAATCTATGCTGGAAATGATTATCAATAGTCTTTTTAAGAGGCAGAGAGATGAAGCAGTGCAATGTGCAAATAGTCATCATCCCTTTATACAATTTCAGCCAGTTGACAGCAACAGACTCACACAGTTGTGATGACTATGTGCATTTGCTTCTTGTTTTAAATCTTACGCTTCCTACCTGAAAGAATCCCTAAATTCAACAGAGGATCAAGGAGCTGTCATTTCTGCAACTATTATTAAATGACCAGATGATACAATAAAAAACAATCTGTCACAGTAGCAGGGCATTCTTGATATATGATTATAATGTGCAAACACATTCCTATTTATTTAGCATTGCAAACACAATAGCAGACTGTCCACATTTAATGGTCAGTTTGTTGGTGTTTTATTGTTATAAAAAATCTAGGTAAAATAAAAGAAGTTTTGATTACAGAATCATGCAGTTGGAAGATATATGAGTCAAATAAGTAAGTAAGTAAGTAAGTAAGTAAGTAAGTAAGTAAGTAAGTAAGGAAGGAAGGAAGGAAGGAAGGAAGGAAGGAAGGAAGGAAGGAAGGAAGGAAGGAAGGAAGGAAGGACTGACTAAGATCACTCAACTCATGGAATTCAAATTAAGACATCCTTAATAGCCTCTGACTGAATATATTACATTAGTATCAGCCTATTATACTGTTAGATAATTGGTCAAACTCCTCTCATTGTTTGAAAGGTTTTTTTTACAATCATAAGTTACCTTATTGTAACTTGAATTCTGAAATAAAAGATAAAATTCTGATCTTTCTGTGAAACATGAGAATAAGCTTGGTCCAGTGGTTAAGGCACCAAGGGAGACTGAGTTCTGATCACACTTTGGGCACAAAAGCTAGCTTGGTGACTTTGTGCCAGTCACCTTCTGCCCAACTTATCTCACAGAGGATTGTTGTGGGGAGAATAGGAGGAAAGACTGTTTGCCGCCTTGAGTTATTTATTGAAAAAATAAAAGTAGGATATAAACAAACATCTTTTCAGATATATGAAGAGTTATCATAGATCCACTTAATTACTTTCTTTCAAGAAAGACATCTTAAATACCATGGATGTACTATGAGCCATATTTATCTTACAAACTTGCCTAACAAACCATTTGAAAATCAAAATCTTGTAGCGATGTTGTAGACACCAAAACCTTAATTTAATAAACTATTGGGAGAGAGATAGGATGTTAGTCTTGCATCAATGCCTCTTTTCATAGGATAGAGCCAGCATTCAGAATGGGTTGTCCTCGTCTACTCAGAATGAGGACCGATTGTCATTGGACATTGTCCAAAACTAGCTGGGGAGCCAGAATGATGTCCACCTCTGGAGTGAACTCCACAAACAACATGTCAAGTTGCTGAGACGCCAAATCAGTAGGTGTAGGAGCAGGGTTGTCGAGACCAGCAGCCAAGCAAGCCTTGTAGAGCAGAGATCTCCAAACTTGACAACTTTAAGTCTTGTGGACTTCAACTCCCAGAATTCTCCAGCCAGCATAACAGGCTGGAGAATTCTGGGAATTGAAGTCCACAAGTCTTAAAATTGCCTAGTTTGGGGACCCCTGTTGTAGAGTAATGACTTGAAAAGCCCCAAAGAAAAGAGGGCTGAAGAGACCTGTTGTTCCTGTGGCATATCTTTGTCCTCTAACAGTTTGTAGTCATCCCAGTCCATCAAAGTTTCCCTGCTGTCATCTTCCCAGACCGCTACCCATCAGAGTCTGGGCTCTGTTGTCAGTCACTGACATCAGGTCTGAGAAGGGACCTCTGGGAACTCATTGGTGTGGATCCGTTGAAGGATTGCAGGCATGCGGTCTGTTGCACCACCACCATCCGTATCTGCAGGTTCGCAGGGTCCAAAGGAACTGGGGGCACTGCAGAAGAGGTCCAAGCTATAGATGGCAGGACTGGAATCCTGGAGCTCAAGGAAACCTCAGGGGCTGGAGGCAGATTAGGCGTTGGAAAGCTGGCTGACCCTCAAATGCCCCAAGCAACCAGACGGTCAGGGGACAACTACTCCCCTGATGGTCATGAGGCCATGTGCTCATCCTCCTGGGTCCTGGAAGAGGAGCCCTGATCATGGAGCAGTGAGGAATCGCAATCCACAGCCTGGCTACAAAGCATCTTCAGGACCTTGTCCCTGTGGCACTCTACACTCTCCATGGCTTGAGCCATGGTAACTATGTGAGAAATCAGCCACAACCTGGCTAGAGGGCCCAGGTTGATTCTCGTCTAGGGGTCAACAATTTGTTTCATGTAGCCATTTTCTCTGCAGCTTGTCTGCTAAATCGGTGACTCTGCCATTTTGAAAGTCCGACCAATAGCTGAGCAAAATGGCCACTGCAACTGTCACTGTGAAAATGGCAGACTGGAGGGAATCTAAGAAGCAGCTGGTGCCAACCAGAGCAAGCTCTGTATGGTCCAGGCACCGATGAAGAGCCTATGCTAATGGCTGTTTAGCTTGCCAACCAAATAGGGCTCAGAAGCCCATGGTCTGGCAAATAATCAATCTTTTTCTTTAATATATTTTTATTGGTTTTGCACATTGAAATTAACATAAAACAAACATAAAACGGTGCACAGTGCATGTGCCCATCACCCGACTGACAATCCCACCACCACCACCACCAATTGCGGGGGTTCAAATATTTACTAATTTATATTCTTTTATTTCCTTAGCTCTACTTTGCATTTGTTTACTATTGAAAGAGTGATTGGAGTTTATTTTTCACATTTTCGTCACAAATTCTACTCAGCATATAATCTTTCACCTTATTCCATCGTACCATCAGCTTCTCCAATTTATTTTCGTCAAAATTGTTTAATAATAATCAATCTGAGGAAGCTGCATGAGTGTAAGCTCCAGCACCTGTCCAGTCCTTCAGGCCACCAAGAGATAGTTGGGAAGGTAGCATTCACCTGGGCAGCGGCAAAATCAAGCAGCAGTTTCAAAGAGGCAAGGAGGGTAAAAGCCCCCGCAGCTTGGCGACTGGATGTGACACTCCTGCGTTGAGGCAAATGATAAAAAGTCACCGTGCCCTGCCAACAATTATAACTTCAACTAGGAGCCTGGTAACCTGGTATGAGAGCCGGGGTGGTGCAGCAGGTAGAGTGCTGTACTGCAGGCCACTGAAGCTGACTGTAGATCTGTAGGTCAGCGGTTCAAATCTCATCACCGGCTCAAGGTTGACTCAGCTTTCCATCCTTCTGAAGTGGGTAAAATGAGGACCCGGATTGTGGGGGCAATATGTTGGCTCTGTTAAAAAGTGCTATTGCTAACATGATGTGAGCCGCCCTGAGTCTAAGGAGAAGGGTAGCATAAAAATCAAATAAACAAACAAACAAACAAACCGCCAAACCCATGCTGCCACCTCAGGGAGAGCACTGCTCCAATGACAGACCAGGGCAAGCCCTGCATGGCCAATGTCAAGAAGGATCAGAAGCTACTGCAGTGGCAGGGGTCGAAGCACCGCTGCCGAATTGCCCGAGAACCTCAGATGTCACTGAGGTCTTGGGAAGAGACTCACGATACCATAAGCAATCCAAGTTGGAGCAGAAGTGAGGGTGAAATAAACATTCGGGAAGGGAGACCTAAGTAGCCATGTCCGTCCAGTCTGAGGACCAAATCGAAGCTGGGTCCTAGGAGGGCGGACACTGCTAAAAGTAACAAACTCGGTCCTCATTCTGAGTGGATAAGGACAACCCATTCTGAACGCTGGCTCCATCCACGATGGAGAAGCTGTCCATTAAATATGGATCTTTGATATTTGCATCAATTTATCATGTTTTGAATTACATATTAGAAATGACATCATTTGTAGTAAAATCTTCATAAGGATTAATGTTCTAATTACTAGTGTCCATATAACAAAAAACTCTCCATCGTATAAAATTGACTAAACAAAGGTTTTATGGCAACTCTCATTTAGTCTAGGTTTTTCTTTCTTCTCCTTTGTAACAAACAACTGATTGGTTTTAAAATAAGGGTTTTTTAGTTGTTTTAGTATTGGATTTACATGCTGTTTTTTATTATTGTTGTTAGCTGCCCCGAGTCTACGGAGAGGGGCGGCATACAAATCCAATAAATAAACAAACAAACAAATAAATAAACAAATAAACAAATAAACAAACTAACTAACTTACTACTGTTCATTATTATTCTTAATACAGTATATAGCTTTTCTGTTAAATACATTTCCATTTACAAAAACTGTTTCCTTTAAAAAAAACCTTAGAAACAAAACTGTTCAGCGATGTGCTTAAATCTACACTTTTAAAATCCACTTTTGTAGACGGAAAATTAGAATAGCTGATGAAATTTCACTTCAAATTTGTGCTGTTCTCTTGAACACAAATATATTTGTTAATAAATATACTAAAAATAGTTGTATTCAAAAATCCACTGACAAGCAATTTAAAAATATTGGCAATGATTCAATTTGATGGCCAGAAAAAGGAGTTTTATTCCAATTTTTTAAAGTAATCCCTCTCCAAGGTTGAAACTACTGCTATTGCAATTTTACTGCCATTTAACAACAGCATAGATGCTGCATATAAATTACATGAACTGGGACCAATCTCAGAAGACAAACACCAAACACTTCTTAGGCAAAAATGTTCAAGCCCCTTCATTAGGTGTTAGCTATTTTAGTCATAGAAATGCTTACAATAAGAAGGATAGGATTTTTCATCTGGTGTTGGAGGATAAGGTTAGGATAGCTGTTTTACTGTAGGGCAGTGGTTCTCAATCTTTCTAAGGCAACAGTTCCCTTGATACAGTTCCTCATGTTGTGGTGACACCCAACCATAAGTCTAGCGCCAATTCTCCCAACAGAGCTTTAAGCTGATTGGTAGGAAGATCAGAGGGACACCCCCACTGTAAATGCCTGATTGGTCGGATTGGAAAAATATGTTCCACGGTGCCAGAATAGAAGCTTTAGTTCCTAACACCATGGGGGAAAAAATTTCCCCATGGTCTCAGGCGACCCCTGTGAAACAGTCATTCAACCCCACCCAAAGGGGTCCCGACCACCAGGTTGAGAACCACAGTTGTAGGGCAATTACAACAGATTTCAAAACAAGCCATTAAGCTACAGGAGGAAAGTAGGTATTTGGCTACAAAACTATGCATATTGATATGGTCCTAAGACAATTCCAATGAACGTAACAAGAAAATCTTTGAAAAATATGTATCACATTTTGGTAAAGAGTAAGGGGGGCAGACTGGCTTGTCTAATAATTGGTTAAAGGGCATTTTCTTTATGGCCCAAAGATACACTTGTTGAATACAGGGGCATCTCTACAGTAATGTTCTTCTCACACATCTGACCCTTGAACCACATCTAAGCTATTGAAATAAGGAATCATGTCACACATCACAGAAATAATTGCTGTGAATGGAAGGACGATTAAGAAAATCCAAGTAATAAAATAAAAAAACTGCAAAACTAGGGAGTGTTTTTTCCTCTGTGAAATGGAAGAGGACTTAGAAGTATGATAGAAGTGTATCAGAGCAAGTGCTTCTGGAAAGGAAAGCATGAACTCCAGAAAAAAAATCAATTAAATGAAACACATATTTTTGATACATTTGGTACCAGTAGAATCTTTAGATTCACATTCCCTAAACTCCTAGGTCTTATTTAATTGTCTCTTGCTTCTGACTCAGTATGTTCCAAATACACTTTACATTATATGACGCATTAGTCAGGAAATCCCAGCAGAATAATAATTCAGGCAAAACTCAGATTCAGCAAATTAGAAACATAGAAACATAGAAGACTGACGGCAGAAAAAGACCTCATGGTCCATCTAGTCTGCCCTTATACTATTTCCTGTATTTTATCTTACAATGGATATATGTTTATCCCAGGCATGTTTAAATTCAGTTACTGTGGATTTACCAACCACGTCTGCTGGAATTCTTTCCATTAATCAAAGTCCAGTTTTGTACAGTATGAATATAACCTGTAAACCTAGCATTTAATCTACTAAACACTGAAATAGGAGTGATCTAAATAACAGCTCATGTTACGTTATCTAGTATAAACATTTATATCACTATAATAAAATTCTAGGGTTAACTTACTTAAAACTGCTCCTTTACACTGCTCTTATTCCCTCCCCCCCCCCCCCCCAAAATTACATAGTTGTGATATTACAAAAAATGCCTCAAGGAAAACTGATGGGAACGTTGCCCAAATCACTGTAAATCTACTTACTGCAGCCAAATTGATTTAACACAGTAAAAATGTTATGGAACTTGCTTTTCAGGCTAGTCATTCAGCCTGAACATATGGGGACTTGCTAAGAGAATGAATTCATAAATATAGCTAAATAAAAACTACACTGAGGAATCAAATGATTAAATTCCCCCTATTTTTAAAGCTAAGTTATCTAGCTTCTCTCCTTCTTTGAGTATATTTCAGTGATGGCGAACCTTTTGTGGCTTGGGCGCCAAAAGGGTGCACGCGCGCATGATAGCGTGTGGGGGCAGGCCTACACCAATAATGCAAAGCCCTCCCCCTTGCACATGTACGCAAGCCCTGCACTGCCCCCTGTGCATACGTACAGGCCTCGCTGAAGTTTCTGGATGTCCGGTAGACCTGTTGGGCTCTTTTTCACTCTCTCCAGGGTTCAGGAGGCTTTCCTGAAGCCTGGGGAAAGTGAAAACAGCCGAAAAGAAGCCCAAAAATCAGCTGACCAGTGTGCATATGCGCTTTGGAGCTGACATAGGGCAACACCTCACATGCCCTCAGATATGGCTCCGTGTGCCACCTGTAACACGTGTGCCATAGGTTCGCCATCACTGGTATATTTGCTTATAAGCAGTGAGCATATATTTTAAGAATTCCAGTAACACCAATGTCGCTATGTTTTCGGCAAAATTCTGAAGGACATACATACATACATACATACATACATACATATAACTCATTTATGTGCATTAGATTAATTCTTAATCTCAAATCCTGTCACTGAAGCCAATGAATCTGAAGACCATTTTTAAGATAATATGAATATGAAAATTTAATGACCAGGAAAAAAACCCCAGAAAATTAATTTGTATAAGAGAATATCATTATATAGAGATAATTATTCTGATCCCCCAAACTGTTCACTGATACATCAAGTCAACATTTTGGTATTTGGATGGTTGAATCCTAATTTTATTCTCCATGCCAAAGTAATATAATTGTCTCTAAAATATATTTTATTAATATATTTTATTAAGACTTACAAAGTGGCGCTCAAGGCGGCAAGATGCGCGTATCATTCCGCCTTGATTGCATCAGCGGAATCCCGCCCGGCCGCTCTGTTTAGGGTGACCCGCTCCCTTCTTAATCAGGGGGGAGTTGGGGAGCCCTTACAGAGTAGTGCCGAGGACTTTAACACGTTTTTCGCTGATAAAATCGCTCGGATCCGGGCCGATCTCGACTCCAATTGTAAAACAGAGTCGACTGACAACGAGTCAGTCGAGGTGACTGGGGCTAAACGTCTTTGTCCATCTGTCTGGGAGGAGTTTGACTTGGTGACACCTGATGAAGTGGACAAGGCCATTGGAGCTGTGAGTTCTGCCACCTGTTCACTGGATCCGTGTCCCTCTTGGTTGGTTTCGGCCAGCCGAGAGGTGACACGGAGCTGGGCCCAGGAGATTACCAACGCTTCCTTGGGGAGGGGAGTCTTTCCAACACTCTATAAAGAAGCGCTCGTGCGCCCCCTCCTCAAGAAGCCTTCCCTGGACCCAGCCGTACTCAATAACTACCGTCCAGTCTCCAACCTTCCCTTCATGGGGAAGGTTGTCGAGAAGGTGGTGGCACTCCAGCTCCAGCGGTCCTTGGAAGAAGCCGATTATCTAGGTCCCCAGCAGTCGGGTTTCAGGCCCGGATACAGCACGGAAACTGCTTTGGTCGCGTTGATGGATGATCTCTGGCGGGCCCGGGACAGGGGCTTGTCCTCTGTCCTGGTGCTTCTTGACCTCTCAGCGGCTTTCGATACCATCGACCATGGTATCCTTCTGCGCCGGCTGGAGGGGTTGGGAGTGGGAGGCACTGTTCTCCAGTGGTTCTCCTCCTACCTCTCCGGTCGGTCGCAGTCGGTGTTAGTGGGGGGTCAGAGGTCGACCTCTAGGTTTCTCCCTTGTGGGGTGCCTCAGGGGTCGGTCCTCTCCCCCCTGCTATTTAACATCTACATGAAACCGCTGGGTGAGATCATCCAAGGGCATGGGGTGAGGTATCATCAATATGCCGATGATACCCAGTTATACATCTCCACCCCATGTCCAGTCAACGAAGCAGCGGAAGTGATGTGCCGGTGCCTGGAGGCTGTTGGGGCCTGGATGGGTGTCAACAAACTCAAACTCAATCCAGACAAGACGGAGTGGCTGTGGGTCTTGCCTCCCAAGGACAATTCCATCTGTCCGTCCATCACCCTGGGGGGAGAAACATTGACCCCCTCAGAGAGGGTTCGCAACTTGGGCGTCCTCCTCGATCCACAGCTCACATTAGAGAAACATCTTTCAGCTGTGGCGAGGGGGGCGTTTGCCCAGGTTCGCCTGGTGCATCAGTTGCGACCCTATTTGGACCGGGAGTCACTGCTCACAGTCACTCATGCCCTTATCACCTCGAGGCTCGACTACTGTAACGCTCTCTACATGGGGCTACCTTTGAAAAGTGTTCGGAAACTTCAGATCGTGCAGAATGCAGCTGCGAGAGCAATCATGGGCTTTCCCAAATATGCCCATGTTACACCAACACTCCGCAGTCTGCATTGGTTGCCGATCAGTTTCCGGTCAGAATTCAAAGTGTTGGTTATGACCTATAAAGCCCTTCATGGCACCGGACCAGATTATCTCAGGAACCGCCTTCTGCCGCACGAATCCCAGCGGCCAGTTAGGTCCCACAGAGTGGGTCTTCTCCGGGTCCCGTCAACGAAACAATGCCACTTGGCGGGACCCAGGAGAAGAGCCTTCTCTGTGGCGGCCCCGGCCCTCTGGAACCAACTCCCCCCAGAGATTAGAATTGCCCCTACCCTCCTTGCCTTTCGTAAGCTACTCAAAACCCACCTCTGCCGCCAGGCATGGGGGAATTAAGACTTCTTCTCCCCCTAGGCTGATACAACTGTATGTATGGTATGTTTGTACGTATGTTGGTTTTATACATTAGGGGGTTTTAAGTTAGTTTTTAGTATTGGATTTTTACTGTATATTGTTTATGACTGTTGTTAGCCGCCCCGAGTTTTCGGAGAGGGGCGGCATATAAATCCAATAAATGAAATATTTTCATATTAAAAAAAAATATCACGACAAATCACAGAAAAATAAAAAAAATAATATACCATGTGCTTATCGTATTATTAATATGCAGGATGGCACAATACTGAACACATGGCAATATAATCACAGTATGTAAAGAAACATTTAAAATTAAAAAGGCCTTGATATATAATAAAATCAGCGTATATTCATAGGCAATTTTAGTAGGCAAGACATTTTTAAAGAACTTGTCAGGGGCCTAAGAAAAAGAAATGCATTAGTTCTTTTTTAAATTTTAGGAAAGCTGATTACAAATGTAATTCTGATGGGAACCAATCTTTAAATAACTCTATGAGTATTCAGGATTTTTAATCAAGTATTAGTTTTAGGACTATGCACGTTTTAAAAATGATTCTCAAGAATGCTTCAGACCCCAGTTCCTTTCAGCGGATACCTCTCTATTGTTTATTTTTTTCCAAAGCCCTCCCAACAGGCGCCATTGGAACGGAGAGAGGCGACATATAAGTCTAATAAATTAAATTAATTAATTATTTTTTTGCAAATTTCATCTAAAATTATGGTTGAAATTAATATTGGAGTAAGGAGAAGTTCAGAGGTTGCAGCTCAGTGTTCCACAAAATGACAATACTGTATTATTAAACCATAGGTCAATAATTTATCTTCCACTACAGATAATATTTTAACTATAAATATACAAAAGTGGTATAAAATGTTCACTAGATAATTCTAATTTAATTAACAAAAAAAGTACATTTGGAATTTTCAGTTAACTACAGTATTTTAAAAAGTTAAAATAGCTTTAACCAATACAAAAACTTGGCTTTGTGAAAATATTTCAATATTTTGATTAAGGCTTTTAAATAACTAAGCTTCAACAGTTGTAAACCAGTCAACCATTTCAAAGTCAAAGGCTATGATCCAGAACTTCATCTGCACAACAAGATCCTACTGCCAACTATGGCAGATGGAGTTTTGCATTCTCACAGCTGGCAACAGGGAAGTCCTTGTGCGCACAGGACTTCCTGGATAGATCATATAACTAAACTGGACAGCTAAGAAACTAACAATTCCTAATCCTAGCAAATCTGTATTTGCTTTTATTAAATCATATTTTAAATTTTCCTAGTTTATGAGGAAAGCTATAAAGCTCTGGTTTTTCTTTAAAAAAAAATATCTCATAGCTAAAAGTATCGAATTGTTAATTTGCAATTGTGGAGAGGGGCAGCATACAAATCTAATAAATTGAATGGAATTGAACTTAGATTTTCTTCTGGCATTTGACTACAATGGGCCTAGACCCCTATTGTGCAGTAACAAATTATCCTTTTAAAAAAGGAATGTTTTATATATCTTACTTTTATACAAATTTGTTAATAAACTTTAGAGTATGTAATGAATAGAATAGAATTCTTTATTGGCCAAGTGTGATTGGACAAACAAGTAATTTGTCTTTGGTGCCTATGCTTTCAGTGTACATAAAAGAAAAAGATACATTTGTCAAGAATCATGTGGTACAACACATTATTATTATTATTAGTAGTAGTAGTATATTATTATTATTATTATTATTATTATTATTATTATTATTATTAATTGGATTTGTATGCCGCCCCTCTCCGTAGACTTGGGGCGGCTAACTACGATAAAAACAGCATGTAACAATCCAATACTAAAACAACTAAAAAACCCTTATTATAAAACCAAACATACACGCAAACATACCATGCATAAATTGTAAAGGCCTAGGGAGAAGGAATATCTTAGTTTCCCCATGCCTGATGGCAGAGGTGGGTTTTAACCAGCTTATGAAAGGTGAGGAGGGTGGGGGCAATTCTAATCTCTGGGGGGAGCTGGTTCCAGAGGGCCGGGGCCGCCACAGAGAAGGCTCTTGCCCTGGGTCCCGCCAAATGACATTGTTTAGTTGACGGGACTCGGAGAAGGCCCATTCTGTGGGACCTAACTGGTCGCTGGGATTCGTGCGGCAGAAGGCGGTCCCGGAGATAATCTGGTCCGGTGCCATGAAGGGCTTTATAGGTTATAACCAACACTTTGAATTGTCATAGGGGTCAAATAAGCAATGAAATAACAATCAATATTAATAAAAATCTTAGGATATAAGCAACAAGTTACAATCATACTGTCCTAAGTGGGAGGTAAAGGATGATAGGAATGATGAAAAAAAACTAGTAGAAATAAAAGTGCAGATTTAGTAAAAAGTCGGACAATGTTGAGGGAATTATTTGTTTAGTACAGTGATGGCGTTCAGGAAAAAACTGTTCTTGTATCTAGTTGTATTGATGTGTAGTGCTCTGTAGCGACATTTTGAGGGTAGGAGTTGAAACAGTTTGTGTCCAGGATGCGAGGGGTCAGTAAATATTTTCATCGCCTTCTTTTTGATTCGTGTAGTATACAGGTCCTCAATGGAAGGCAGGTTGGCAGCAATTGTTTTTTCTGCAAATAGTTATGGTGTATTAAATTGCACAGCAATCATACCATACTCATAAGCATGCTCTCAGAAATAAATGCCATTGAGTTCCCAGGAATTCATTTTCAGCTAAATTAATACAGGACTGCATATTTAATATCAGAAATTTGTAACCTGAAAATTACTATAGGTAATTGTTCAGTGTATATGTGTCTGAATACTGGTACTATACCTGTATGTAACTATTTTCTGTTCCTTAAAGTCTATTATTACAAGCAAAACAGATAAATCTAAATACTGTAAGAGATGACAGTATTCTTCTTAAAATCGCTCAGTTTAGCAAACAAAGGGGGTTTTGCATAAAATGTGTTAGTGAAGCAAGCCACCACCTAATTAGATAAAAGTTAAAATTATCTGAGAAAACAAAAGAGTTGCATTAGGAACTCAAAAGCAATTGATTAGAAAGGCTAATAGGTCACTATTCTGTATTCTGAATGAGGTATATATGAAATTTTAATCCCAAAAATACCTGTTCAAATGTCAACCTGATCATATTATTTAGAATTTTTAAGAATTAAAATTTAAATGATTAATATTTACTAGGGCATGAAACAATTAAAAATTTAAACAGTTCAACATTAAACTCATCAATATCTAATCCTGGACTTTTTGAAGTTAAGGCAGCAACATGTAATATATGATTATGTGCCGTTTTTGCATGCAGAGTCCTGTTAAGTTGGAAAGGCATGTAAATTACAGCAATTTGTGATGTGAATGTATGGACATACAGTACACAGGCATAAATATTTTTTTTAAGGAAGTGCTGCCTTCTAAGGCCCCAAAAATATTCTAACAAAGTAAACTCATATTCACAAGCTGTATCATACAGTAATTGGAAACTCTGTGAGTGAAAATCTGAGCAGAGCTAACCATAAAGTGGCCTAGCATTCTCCCCTGGTGATCTGTAAAAATGACTTTGTGTCAAGCAGTTCCTGATGAATGTTTTCAGAAGGGGGTGAGCCTATCAGAAATAAATGACTATATTAAACAGTCATCCTCTCCAAACCAAACCAAATTATTTGTTCTTTGTTCAAATTTCTAAACCAATATATATTTCTGCATTAGAGAAGGCAATGAAATTCAGCATTATGTCAAGAAATCCAGCCCCTCGGTATGTACATATATCACATATTCCAAAAATTCCCAACAGCATAATATGGAAAACAAAGACTAAAATAAGTCACACATTCAAACCAGGAAATTAATGACTTTTTGCATTTATGAAATTTTGCAGAAATAGAATGTTCATTTAGTTTATAACGATTGATTGATTGATTGATGATTTATTTATTTATTTATTTATTCATTCATTTTCTCATCATACATCTAAAATCCTGATTCTGAAATACTTGTATTTTAATCACTGTTGTATTTAATATGCCAACTGAATCCATCACCATCCAAAAAAATGGAATTTTATGACCAGTATCTGATGTCCTTCAGAAATGTCAATTTCAGGATCCGAAAACTCCACCTAGTATGGTCAAATAATCCAAAATACAACCGCATAATCCTATCTATTTTAACACTAAAGTTAGAAAAAGAGATCCAAATGCAGTTATTTTAACCAGTTATAATACATTTGAGTAGTGATTAGATCACTGATTTACCTCAATTAGTAGACCATTTTTTTAATGGACTAAACGTTTTGAACAGGGATACTGTATATGCTTTGCTTGAATAACACTATGACTGAAAGAAGACAGAGGAGGAAAGGAACAAGGCTCTGAAACAGTGGTTCTCAACCTTTCTAATGCTGCAATCCTTTACTACAGTTCCTCATGTTATGGTGACCCCCAACCATAAGTCTAGCACCTATTCTGCCAACAGGGCTTTAAGCTGATTGGCAGGAAGGTCAGAGAGACATCCTCACTGTAAACACCTGATTGGTCGGATTGTAAAAATATGTTCCAAGGCACCAGAATAGAAGCTTTAGTTTCTAACACTATGGGAAATTTGTCTTTTCCCATGGTCTTAGGCAATCCTTGTGAAATGGTTGTTCGACCCCCAAAGGGCTCCCGACCCTCAGGTTGAAAACTACTGGTCTAAGAAAATCAGTGGAGGGGGCAACTAGCAGACTATACCACACTAAGTGCTGCTCATGAAGAGGAAGAAATACTGTGGAGAGAGAGGTACTGCCACACCCCCTCCAGTTTTTCCTACTTGTTGTGGTTGGGAACCACGATTTAACTTCAGTTATCTACCCTTCAGTTTATCTGTCTATTAAATAAAGGGTGCACTATGATATAATTATATAAATAATAGTCCCCCCCCCCCAGTTTTCAGGGACATAAATGCTTTTGATTTCTTTAAAAAACTTGCTAATAGTTTATTTAACATTTGGCATTGTGATTGCTTTATATAGCACAGCAAAAATATACTAAAGCTGCAGGTATAAGAACAAACTTGAAGATTCCATTTTTGGAAAAGTGGTTTTTAAAAAGGCTGGCTTACCCCCCAAAATCAATACGCTTCTCCCATAGGTTCATGATGCAAAATTCTATAATCAAGGCTTGTAGATTTGTAATTATGGTATGTCAGCTACATTTAAAGAAGAGTGTTAAAAGATTGTTAAAGTTAAACTAACACAATTGCAATGTGAATTGTCTTAGTCTCATTCTAATCTACTGGTGTCAGTTTCATTTAATCAGAGAGAAACTATGGGCAAATGTCAGTACTACTTTCACATGTCCCTAATATACTACATTCATTTAGCAGCTTTTAAAGCCTCCGAGATATTGAAATAGCTTAAAAAAGAGAGCAGTTTAACAGGAAAATGAAGACAACATTTAAAAAATCAACATTTATTAGTTAAAGCAAAAATATTACACTAATTGCAGTAACTCTTCAGTGATATACATAGATTCCACATCATTTCACAAAATCCATCTATTAAGCATTTAATAGGAATAGCAATAACATTTAGGCTTATATGCTGCCCTGCAGCTCTTTGCAGCACTTTCTGGACAGTTTACAATGTAGAAGCATTGTTTGCATATTATCTCCAATAATCTGGGTCCTCATTTTACTGACCTCGGAAGAATGGAAGTCAACCCTGAGGATCAAACTCCAGGCTCTGGGCAGTTTGCCTGCAATACTGCACTTTAACCACTGTGCCACCAGGGCTCTAAGATAATTAATTACTGCACAATTAAAATACAAGGGTCCAATAAGAATAATAAAATGTTCAATTCAGAAAGCAGCTCAGATATGTCCATACAAGCTAAGTATGGACTCTGAAACATATAAATCATAAATAAGCAAACAATTTAAAGTACAGGAAGTCCTCACTTACCATCCACAACAACTTTGCTGCTAAGCAACAAAGTAAGTTGAAAGGGGAAACTTCATATGACTGTGCAGACTTAAATCAATTTCATTTAAGTGAATCACCCCGTCAGTGAATTTGATATTACATGACTGCAATTTGTGACACTCTGAAAGCTTCACCATATTTCAAAAGCCAGCTTTGAAAGTCACAAATCAGGATCATAGGACTATGGAATGGCGTACCTGTCATAAATGTGCATTAATTACCAAGAGTTCGAATCATGGCAACGGGACCACTGCAACTTTGAGGACCATCACAGATCTCCTTTTTCAGCACCATCATAGTTTTGAACATTGACTGAGCAAGAGATCAACAGGTGAGAACTACCTGAAGAACATTGAGTTTTACATTGACAACAAAAAACCCAATCCAGTTATTTACTCTATTGTGGCAGTATCTAGCAAATGAAGTAATGTTTTTATCTTAGAGGAAGATGTTCTGAATTTAAAATACTCTATGGACTTCCACAGGGAAAAAAAAGTAAATTCAAAAAAGTTCTAGTCACTGCCCAACTTGTCAAACTAACATTGGCAATGTGAGCTGAAAGATGTCCTAGACTAGTGATAGTAAACCATATTTTTCCTCGGGTGCCGAAAGAGCGCTATCATGTATGCGAGTGCCCATACCCATAATTCAATTCCTGGGCAGGGCGAAAACAGCTTCCCCTGTCCCCTGAGGTCGTCTGGAGACCAGAAATGGCCTGTTTCCCAACTTCTGGTGGCCTAGTAGACTCGTGTTTCGCCCTCTCCAGGCTTCAATGGTTTCCCTGGAGCTGGGGGTAGGGTAAAAATGCCCTCTCCCATCACTCCAGAGGCTCTCTGGAAGCCAAAAACGCCCTCCCCAAGCCTCTGTGTGAGCCAAAATTCAGCTGGCGGCACACACATGCACATTGGAGCTGATCTAGGGCAACAGCTTGCGTGCCAGCAGATATGTCTCCGCGTACCACCTGTAGCACCCGTGCCATAGGTTCGCCATCACTGTCCTAGACCTAGACTATTCCCCCAAATGTGTCATTTTTGCTGCATATATACATCAAAAACCATGCTCCAAAAAGGGGGAGGGTCAGAAGAAAAAGAGTTAATACTGTAGGTGTTGATTAAAATTAATTGCCTGTAAAATAAGATATGTCATTTGTAAAGCTAATTGATTCTTACCTGCATATGGCACTCATTTTCTCATATACAAACAAAAATACCACAACTACGCATGCTCCTTTCCCTTCCCCCCACAACAGGAAGAGCCAATAAGAAAAGAAACCCCCAGGATGAAGCTGTTATAAGAGAAATAAATGCTGTCCTGGAAGGAAAAAGAAACAAGGGATAAAAAGGAAAGTGATAACCTATGTGCTTGTACATACATCCACCCACCTAACAAGCAGCCTCACCCAAGCAGAGAGGCTTGTGTTCAGACTTGCCAAGACATCTAGCTTTTCAGCAGCAATGTATGCAGTCCTTTGAACCTCATGCTTATACTTTTATTTTGAAAAGTTTCTAGTCATATGAAGGAAGGTTGAGAGGAAACCCTGTACTTTCAGGTATTATTAGGGATTAAATACATTTTTGTTGATGCTGAAATAAGAAAGTTGATGCTATAAGTCTCCCAGGGAAGTACATTACAGAAACTGGACAAAAATGTTGTCTTCCCCACATGACATGTGAAACCTACAAAAAATTGGAACATTTTGCTGCAGACCAAATTCTGAATTTGCTTCCATTAACTGATCATTAAGCCTTTTCATAACACTGAGAGCGTATGCACCAATGATAAATTCCTTGTGTGTCCAATCACACTTGGCCAATAAAGAATTCTATTCTATTCTATTCCATTCATATTAAGACTCCCGTTATAAAAGATGGTGAATCCATGCCATTACTGTGCTACTTAACTGTAACCCCAATTCTATCCTCTCCACCCCACCCAGAACACACAATTACACAACTGACCTGCAACTCGTCTTAAGAGAGAAGATTCTGAACAGAAATCAAACAGTATAAATTGGAAGAGACCTGGATATAGATTGGCAAATGCTCAGTCAGCATCTCTTACGGTATAAATACATAAAGATTACTTTATCATATTTGCATGTCACCTTTGCAGCAAAGCTAATTCTTGCTTTCTTAAAATGATCTCCCACTCTACAAGCTAGAGAAATTATATTTGCTACCGCATGAAATTTACAAAACAGTGAACGTTATTACATGTGTATATGCAAAATATATCCACACAGTACATTTCATATGTAGATGTGCTATTCCACGCAATAAAACTATTATTGCATTACATATATCTTGAACATAACTTGAAGCAAGTTCATATACAGTTTTTGGAATATGCTTTCACTATTGTATTTGCATTTCAATGACCATGGAATACCAGTTAGCTGTAACTATGCAAACAAAAATAACAAGAAAAAGTGTGGATAGATTACAACTGACATTTCTGAATCAAGCAACTTTTGTGGATGTACTCCACTCATCACTAGTAACAGTGGCAAAGAATCTGGACTATACCATTAATAGAGGTATTAAATAGAAAAAGTGTACAGTTAATACAGGTATTAAGTAGAAAAAGTAGAAACCAGCTAGCTTCTCTATGACCCTTCAGATACACTGGAATAACATTTTGTCTATATAAAGACAATCAGTGGGTGAAAATCGTAGTTCAGTCTATCCAGACAGCTGTAGATCATCAAAGGCTCCATTTACCTTCTCACTTATCAGGGGAAAAGAAATGTGTATTTAAGCAATAACCAAAGCTGTGTCTACAAAACAGTATACGAACAGACGTATTGAATAAAAAAGAATCACAAGAGTTGGTGGGGACCTCGGAGGTCATCTAGTCCAGTGTTTCCCAACCTTGGCAACTTGAAGATATTTGGACTTCAACTCCCAGAATTCCCCAGCCAGTGATTGCTGGCTGGGGAATTCTGGGAGTTGAAGTACAAATATCTTCAAGTTGCCAAGGTTGGAAAACACTGGTCTATTCCAACCTCCTGCTTAGGCATTTCATATAACTACCATTTCATATAAATGCATATTCTCTCGCTACTAAACAGAACCTGCCTATTTACTCATGAAAACAGGTTTTGCTTTAGTGCAAAAAGTGGAAGGGAAGAAGTGGATCAAATTTGCTTAGCGAACAAACCTAGATTTCTCCTAATGTTTCTCTATTATTAGTACCAATATCATGTATATAAACATATAAACGCTGTTATATCATTGTATACTACCAATACGTACTTGACAAAAATAAAATGAAATCAATATAGATAGAAATGGGAGCGACAGGTTCAATTTTACACTCAGCCACCCACCAATTAACATTTCTTTAATTTAACCTCCCTCGCAGGGCTGTTGTACTCAGGGAGGGAAAACGTTAGAGTAAAAAAAACCCCAGACCTAATATACATGCGTATAAGGGCATAATATACCAAGTTGATGCTTTTTCCTCCAGCCAACACGCCGGTGTGAGGCACTTCAATCGCGGCCCTGGGAGTTTCACTCGCCGCCTGGAAAAAAGCAACCTCCCCTTCCACGTACGAGGCCCTACTCACCGTTTTACTATGCCTGTTTTTATTTTGATCTGTCTGATGCGAGGGTCGGCCATGGCGAGACGAGGGGGGGAGGAAGCGAAAACGTCCAGCGGCGACAAAACGAAACGCTGATAACAAGGGAACAGAAAACCCCCCACGACTAACAGCACGCAGCGTTCAAAGGGTAAAGCGCATGCGCGAAATCAACGTATTTCCCTAGGATTATTACCACCGCCCCTCAGTGGACGGTACCACTGAAGAAAACGGGGGGGGGGGGAGAAAGAGAATTTAGAAGCAAGGGTAGAAAATGATGGACTGTCTTTGGAAAATAAACTTCTTCCCCTTGAGTTGTCCTACTGCAAATCTCATTCTGCCCAAATTTTTAAAAAAAAATGCGGAACAGCAGCTTGATGTTGTAAGTCTCCAATCTTATCCCACTACCGTAGTAATATATCGCCTTACACACAAAAAAACCCACACACAAGCCTTCATATTAAACCGTCGTTTGCTGAATCATGGTTTATTAATCATGCTTCAGTGGTGGAGTTCATTCAACATCTATGTAAAATTATAAGGAAATACAGAAATATAATGTGTTAATTTTGCCAATAACAATAAGTCAATAGAAATCTTTATTGGCCAGGTGTGATTGGACACACAAGGAACTTATCTTTGGTGCATATTTTCTCAGTGTGCATAAAAGAAAAAGATACATCATGAGGTGCAACACTTAATGATTGTCATAGGAGTCAAATAAGCAATGAGGAAACAATATTAATTGTTAATATTAATATTAAGAGCCAGGGTGGCGCAGCAGGTAGAGTGCAGTACTGCAGGCCACTGAAGCTGACTGTAGATCTGTAGGTCAGCAGTTCAAATCTCATCACCGGCTCAAGGTTGACTCAGCCTTCCATCCTTCCGAGGTGGGTAAAATGAGGACCCGGATTGTGGGGGCAATACGCTGGCTCTGTTAAAAAAAAGTGCTATTGCTAACATGTTGTAAGCCGCTCTGAGTCTAAGGAGAAAGGCGGCATAAAAATCAAATAAATAAATAAGTAAATAAATAAATAAATAAATAAATAAATAAATAAATAAATATTAATAAAAAGAATACAAGCAACAAGTTACAGTCATACAATCATACTCAAGAATTGCAAGCAGTGTATTCAGAATTTTCTTATTTTTAAAAGCTGCCTTTTTGGTCACTTTTGAAAATCCTGATACAGTGGTACCCCTACTTATGAACTTAATTCGTTCTGTGACTAGGTTCTTAAGTGGAAAAATTTGTAAGAAGAAGCAGTTTTTCCCATAGGAATCAATGTAAAGCAAATAATGCATGCGATTGGGGAAACCACAGGGAGGGTGGAGGCCCTGTTTCCTCCCAGGAGATTCCTAGAGAGGCCCCATGGAGGCTTCTCCTCGCCTTTTCCGACCCTGTTTCCTCCCAGGAGATTCCTAGAGAGGCCCCTCAGAGGATTCTCCCCGCCTTTTCCGACCCTGTTTCCTCCCAGGAGATTTCTAGAGAGGCCCGATAGAGGCTTCTCCCTGCCTTTTCCGGCCCTGTTTCCTCCCAGAAGATTCCTAGAGAGGCCCCACAGAGGCTTCTCCCTTCCTTTTCCAGTTACAATTTCAGAGGCTCGGGTTTATAAGTGGAAAATGGTTCTTGAGAAGAGGCAAAAAAATCTTGAACATCCCAATAAGGGCATGGCTAGCTGATGAGGCCAGAACAATGCCAAAATAGTGCTATCCTAGTCTCCCTTAATTTTAAAAATTCAGCAAAAGCATGTGATACATACACACACACACATATATATATATACGAATGCTGGCTGGGGAATTCTGGGAGTTGAAGTCCAGATATCTTCAAGTTGCCAAGGTTGGGAAACACTGCAGTACATAACATTGCCTATGTATTCATTCCACTTAACTATACTACTGAAAATACTACCTACAGCCTGGGAAATTTATAGCTTACCTATGAACACAACTCTGGCCTCTTCTATTAGAAAGAACAAGTTATGAGACAGTGTAAAAGTTCCTGCCCTCTAAAGCACCTCAAATGCATTACTTGTGATAGGTTGTTGTACAATCAGGTAGGCCTTCCTTTAACCACAATACGTAAATAACAGCAACAACTGCCTCCAGATCACCTTTGCTACATACAAAACTAGCATCACTTGAAAAATGAACCTGCATTAAAAACAAGCATCAAATCCTACCTTAATAAGTCAAGAATCTCCATTGCATCAAAAAGCCATTAATACCATGCTATCAAAGGGAAAATTGGGATCATCCATTAGTCTTCAATCCATCCAAGATGATGTCAAGGTTACAGATAACATCCGAACTAAGTCAACATCTGACTCAAAGTATTCTTCAAAGTTCCAATTTATTTTTGGAGCCATGCTGGCACCTATGCAGGAGAACCTGAAACTGAGATCTTACTCAGGTGAAAGTTCTCATCCTTTGCTGTCCTACATCCACAACTTGTCACGTAGCCATTCAGATTGTGCCAGCATGGCCAATTCTTTTTTCACTTCTGCACCAGTGGAATGCACTCTGAAGAACATTTTGGGGTTGCCTCTGTTCCCTCCTGGAATTCAGCCCTTCGAACTCATCTCCTTCCCAAAAGGGCTCCCTATTTAAACTACTGCCAAAAGCAGGCAAGGGCTAATGTTTGCTCACTATAATCAATTCAATTCAATTCAATTTATTAGATTTGTAAGCCGCCCCTCTCCGAAGACTCGGGGCGGCTCACAACAGTAATAAAAACAGTATAACAATGGAACAAATCTAATAATAAAATATATAAAAACCTCAACAATTAAAAACCATACTGCACATACACATCAAATATGAAATATAATAAGCCTGGGGGAGATGTCTTAGTTCCCCCATGCCTGGCGATATAGGTGAGTCTTAAGTAACTTGCGAAAGACAAGGAGGGTGGGGGCTGTTCTAATCTCTGGGGGAAGTTGATTCAACAAAGAGTTGAAGTCTCACTGCCAGTCTCCTGCCTCTTCAGTATCTGAACTCAACATATCTGAACTGTTTGTAATTATATCCGCCCTAATTACAGCCTCATTTCTCTAAGATGGCTGAAAAAATTGTTTTGCCAACCATCTGTCCAACAATTTACAATGAATGATTCCATTTAACTTCATAAAGTATAAATCTTGTTTGCAAGGCACAGTGGCTAGATTCATACAATTTAACAAGCCAGTTCCAAAACCTTTACTGTATGGCTCAGCCATAAGATTTCACAGGTCTGGGGCATCAGCATATTAATTTTCTAGGGAGATCAGGTATCCTTTGGACCAGGGGTGTCAAACTCATGGCCCCTGGGCAGGATGCGTCGCGCACTAGACACATCCACCAAATTATAGTGAAGGGGGAAAAGTCGTGATACGACACATGATGACAACATGACACCCCTGCTTAAGACATTCTAATAGACACAGAAGCTGTTTATGAATACCAACTTTGCTGGGTGAACATGTAAATAAATGGTCAATTACAGTGGTACCTCTACTTACGAACTTAATTCGTTCTGTGACCAGGTTCTTACGTAGAAAAGTTTGTAAGAAGAAGCTATTTTTCCCATAGGAATCAATGTAAAAGCAAATAATGTGTGCGATTGGGGAAACCACAGAGAGGGTGGAGGCCCTGTTTCCTCCTAGGAGATTCCTAGAGAGGCCCCATGGAGTCTTCTCTCCGCCTTTTCTGGCTCTGTTTCCTCCCAGGAGATTCTTAGAGAGGCCCCACGGAGGCTTCTCCCTGCCTTTTCCGGTTACAGAGGCTCGGGTTTGTAAGTGGAAAATGGTTCTTGAGAAGAGGCAAAAACAATCTTGAACACCCGGTTCTTATCTAGAAAAGTTTGTAAGTAGAGGCGTTCTTAGGTAGAGGTACCACTGTATTTGGTAGGAGCTAACAGAACAAACATTTCCTACAATATCAACACCAATTCCCCTTCCATTGACTCTTACATGTATTGCAGGAGTGGAAAAATATAACTCAAGAACTAATCAGGCAGAGGGAAGTAGCTTCCAGGTATTAGAGAGAGTATCTAAACTTGTTTAAATATGACAATCTGCCATTTACGTTAGTGAGTTAGGCAGTACAGTACATCTATATTCATTTGTGCCTGCACAGAAAGACTGGTGCTATTTCTATGTGTGGGGTGAAAATATCAACATTATTTTCTAACTCATTTCCAGTTGATAGAGGCTCTCTGAGCACGGTGAGGGGGAAGCAAAGGAGAACGGAATTTATGTACATGCATTAAAGAGTGAATGCATCCTTTTGTGAATGATTTACTAAAGGGCTCTCCTCACAGATGAAGAGACATCTGATATAACAACTCATTGCTCTGACACATTTTGTAATCCTGATATGCAGTTTTTAATGTATTATGTTACATTAAGTTTAGCCCATGACCGTGTAACATAAATTTCTGTAAAAGGAGAAACATAACATGATGCTGTCTTTAAAAGACATCCTTTTTCACAGTATTTTTTCCATTAATATCCAAACTACAAACCAAGGTAACAGACAAAGTGGATGAGAATCCACAAACCAGCATATTTTTCTTATATAATTTTGCTCATTCTTATGTAGTCAATTATTCCAGTCAGGTTTCATGTTGCAATGCATGATGAATTTGATGGGCATATTTTGGGATCAATCTTAGATTTTATTCAGTGTCAACCAAGAGTAACCTAACAGAGATTTTAGATAGTAAAATATACAGAAAGATTTGCTTCTTAGGGGAAAGATTAATAAATATTAGCTTTGTTTTTGTTTTTTGTTTTTTTATTTTTAAGAAATTAAGTGTGAAATTCGGTGGACACAACTGGCATTGTATCCTCCAAATTGCCATTATAACCTCATTAATAGAAAAGTCAGCATGACAGCAATTTAATAAGCTGGTATGACAATGGATCTTTATGCCTTCCTAAATTTCGGAAGAATTATTGAGTGCTTAAGATGATAGATTCTAAATACTTGAACGGGATTTCAAATTGATTAGGGCACTGTTTTTCAACCTTGGCATCATTAAGATGTATGGTCTTTTAACTGCCAGAATTTCCAAACAAACCATGTTGGCAGGTATTTGGGGAGTTAAAGTCTACACATCTTAAAGTTACCAAGGTTGACAAACACTGGATTTATTATTTATTATTAGAGTTGGAAGGGACCTTGCAGGTCATCTAGTCCAACCCCCTGCTGGTGCAGGAGACCCTACATCAGACTAGTCCAATAGCAGTCCAGTCTGTTCTTGAAGGTGAGTAGTGTTGGAGCATTCAAGTTGCAAGTTGTTCCACTGGTTGATCGCTCCCACAGTCAGAAAGTTTCTCCTTATTTCCAGGTTGAATCTCTCCTTGGATTAAGGGAATGCTGAAACTGCCCATTGAACTGAGGTTTGCCAGGGCATATATAAGAGGAATCGGCAGCAGTCAGTTGTGGATGTCAAAGGTGTCATCTGCAACACCCTAAACCAGGAGTAGGCAAAATTGGCTCTTCTATGACATGTGGACTTCAACTCCCAGAATTCCTGAGCTAGCATGATTGGCTCAGGAATTCTGGGAGTTGAAGTCCACAAGTCAGAGAAGAGCCAACTTTGCCTACCTCTGCCCTAAAACAAAGCTTCTCAGTTATTTTCTGTTACGCCCCCTGCCCCAGAAGAAGCAAATATTTCACACGCCCCCAACTCTCCGATCTGGGCCCCAATGGAATGTTAGTATTAATATTTATTATTTTACTTATTATAAGCTGCAAGCAAACTATTGGCTGGGGAAGGCTGCTCTACCCACTTACCTAGAAATAAGTCACATTGAACTCAGTGGAGAGTGTTTCCGGCAGCAGGTTTGCCATGTCGTTCATGGCTACCGTGGCACCTGCTGAGAACAAGAAGAACCCATGCAGCTGCCTGCCCTGCCTGGCCGCCTTCTCTTCCGGGCTCGGAGCAACGTGCAACTGGGAAAACACTCCCCATCTGGGGGAATCAATCAACAGGGCCACAGGTACCCACCTGGCATTATTTCGTGCCCCTCCAGGGGGGTGCACCCCACTATTTGAGAAGGACTGCCCTAAACTGAAAGAAAAAAAACAACTTCAAAAATGGAAAGCTTTGAACCCTGACAAGCTTGCCAATATTATAAGATTTTAGTGTTTTCATGTAATACCTTATGATATTTGATATGAAGATACTGGTATAATATTTTCACAATGTTTTAACTACCGTATTTTTCTGAGGATAAGATGCACCGGAGTATAAGACGCACCTTAGTTTTTGGGGAGGAAAGTAGGGAAAAGAATCTGCTTACCAGGTATTCATCTGGCTAGTGTCCTTAGTCTGGTCAACTTCAGCACATTATTTTATCCCCTGGTTAGGGCTTTAAAAAGACCTTTATTCACAGAGAACAACAATGAAAGAGCTTGCAAGCCAGTAAGAGCTGGGAACATTGTTAGCATCTGGCTAGGGCTGGAATAAACATTCGGAGCAAGCAGAGAATGAAAAAACCCCTACAAAGACAGGGCTTGGAAAACATTCTTGTCAGAGAATAACAATGAAAGAGCTTGCAAGCCTGCAAGAGCTGGGAACATCGTTAGCACCTGGTTAGGGTTGGGAAGAAACAAATATGGAGCAAGTTAGAGTAATGAAAAAACCCTGCAAAGACTTAGGGCCTAGAAAGCATTATTTGCAGAGAGAAGCAATGAAAGAACCTGCAAGGTAAGACCTGGGAAGATTGATAGCAGCTAGTTACGGCTGGGGGTGGGGGGGAGCTACATTCAGAGTATCAGATACACCCAAATTATCCATCTCTTTTCGGGAGGAAAAAGGTGCATCTTATACTCCAGAAAATACAGTATTTATTTGTTTGTTTGTTTGTTTGTTTGTTTGTTTGTTTGTTTGCTTGCTTGCTTATTTATTTATTTTAGCATGGCCAATGCCAGGCTCTTGGTACATGAAAATTCTGCTGTTCCCTGTTTACAAATATAGCTTTGGAGCAAAGTGTTACATGCTTAAGATAGTGTGTCACATTGTGAATATTTCAGGAGTCAGTCAATATCAACCATTATAGGACGAGAGGCATATTAGCTTTGGTAGGCAAAAAATCAGAAGTCCAGTAGCACCTTTTCAAACTAACACTTATTTGTTTGTTTGTTTGTTTGTTTGTTTGTTTGTTTGTTTATTTATTTATTTATTTATTTATATGCCACCCCTCTCCGTAGACTATTAAAAGCTCATGAAAATATATACTTTTTAATAGAATGTGTCAATCTGAAAAAATGTTCCCAGACTCCTGGTTTTCAGTATCAATTAAGGCAGGGGGTAAGTTATTATTTTATCAAAGGCAACATTCCTTAGACCTCCCCCTACATGCTAAACAAACAATAAGTGAGGGCACTTATTTCAGCTTGTAGTCTCTTTCCTATTTCCCAAACAGCAAATAGATAATTCTTACCAGAGACCTGAACTGATCGCTTACAAAGAACTTTTGGAAATGAGTAAGAAACTATACTGTATTTGTCAGGGAGCTGCAAGCTCTTATTTTAAGGCTAAGCACAGAACTGGTCCTAGGAAACAGTTATCACAGTTTTGATGGAAATCACAAAATTATGTTTGTTGTCCTATCAACATCACTATCCTTCCTTCTCTATTCTGAATTTTACATAGGAACAGTTTAGCTCCCTTGATCTCTGCCTTTAAAAGGCTTTCTCGGCTGTCCATTCCACTATTCTCTTGAAACCAGCTGGCCTTTCTATCATAAAAGAATGTATTATTCTACATGAGAGTGCAATTCAGCCTTTCTGAGGGTACTGCTTGGTACTGGTGTTAGTACCTGGGACTTCCAAGATTGTGGTCTTGAGAAAAGCCTATTAAAACCAATGAAATCCCTGATTGTATTTCATATTTAAGTATATGTATTGTTGACATAATGTTGTGTTTTATGATAATAGGTCAACATAGCTAACTTTATACTGATATGCCAACATCATATGCTTCTGATGGTTTCCTTACATGTTGTTTTGTATGTTTTTGCCTTAATATCTGAAGTCAATTACAGTAGTACCTCTACCTAAAAATGCCTCTACTTACAAACTTTTCTAGATAAGAACTGGGTGTTCAAGATTTTTTTGCCTCTTCTCAAGAACCATTTCCCGAAACTGTAACTGGAAAAGCAGGGAGAAGCCTCCATGGGGCCTCTCTAGAAATCTCCTGGAAGGAAACAGTGCCGGAAAAGGCAGGGAGAAGCCTCCATGGAGCCTCTCTAGGAATCTCCTGGGAGGAAACAGGGTCTCCACCCTCCCTGTGGTTTCTCCAATCGGATGCATTATTTGCTTTTACATTGATTCCTCTGAGAATAATTGCTTCTTCTTACAAACCTTTCTACTTAAGAACCTGGTCACGGAATGAATTAATTCCGTAAGTAGAGGTACCACTCTATATAATCACAATAATTTTGTACATGTCTGTAAAGTAACTTACTAACATTTCTTTTAAGTTGATAGAAATCAAATTCACTCAGCTTTTGAAATGTTTGTTTTCAAGTAAATTCAGTAGGAAAAGCAATTATATCTATTTTGCATAATATATTCATGTTATTTATTCTGATGAATTTATTTAGCCACCCATCTTGCAAAAAGTGATTCAGGGCAGCTAACAGAATTATAGTATCAGTAAAGATAATAACAGACACAATATTTTCTGGCTTTAAAGATCAATTCTCATATACATTAAAAGATAATCCCATTAGTTCTAAGAGGGATGTTTGCCAAATACTGAGAAGTTTTGGAATCACTGAGAATCCTCATGATTTGTTTCTGGCTTAATGTCATATTGGCTTGTGTAATAGCTAGGTCTGTTTCTTGCTATGTACTATAGGCTGCCTTATTTGACCAACCTACCATAGTGTTATATAAATGATATCAGTGATAAAACTAATGGGCTGTTTTGAGCTTGACTAAATAAAAGATTTACACACACATGCATATATATACACACATTTTTAGTACATGATTATGCTGTAGCAAAATTGCAGCAATCTATCAGTCCAATTATGTAATCAAAATAATCACAACCAAGCTGAGTTAGCATCAGGCTGGCTGTGTCTGTGTTGACTCTATCTGATATTTGCCTACTCAGAGGAGGAAAATAAAATCCATTCAGTTTTCTTAAATAATTCACCATCTAAATACAAAAATCTATATTGAAATAGTCATGACTGAAGATTTACAAATGAGCTGCAAAAATTCTGATTTCTTGAAATTCTTCCTCTGGCAAGATACTGAAAAACCAATGAAAAGAGAGAAGATGGGAGGGAAAAGTCTTAGGCCAGTGGTTCTCAATGTTTTATTCACCATGGATCCCTGCTTAAATATACTGCTCAAAAAAATAAAGGGAACACTTAAACAACACAATATAACTCTAAGAAAATCAAACTTCAGTGAAATTTCCCCCTGGAGATTAGAACGGCCCCCACCCTCCTTGTCTTTCGCAAGTTACTCAAGACCCACCTGTATCGCCAGGCATGGGGGAACTAAAACATCTCCCCCAGGCTTTTTATATTTCATGTTTGGTATGTATGTGCTGTATGGTTTTTAATTGTTGGGGTTTTTATATATTTTTTATTATTAGATTTGTCCCATTGTTACACTGTTTTTTATTACTATTGTGAGCCACCCCGAGTCTTCGGAGAGGGGCGGCATACAAATCTAAATAATAATAATAATAATAATAATAATAATAATAATAATAATAATAATAAATAAATAAAATCAAACTGTCCACTTAAGAAGCAACACTGATTGACAATCAATTTCACATGCTGTTGTCAGTGGTGGACCCCAGCCTAATTGGGGGGGGGACATGGTTCTGGTGGCGGCCATCTAGCGCATAGCCTAGCTCCAATGGCGATGTCGGGCATGCACGCGCGTGCACACACCACCGGCTCTTCCCCAGACCTACGCCTGCCCTGCCCCACTGCAAGCGCTGCCTTCCCCGGCCGTTCACCCCTCGCTCGCCTTTCGCACTGGCTCCCCCCACCAACCACATGGAAATGGGCAAACAAGTAAGTGCCCATTCGCTGCTGCTCACTACCGTTTGCCCCTCCACTGCCCACTTGCCGCCATTTGCCTCATTTGCCTCTTGCACCAGCTCCACCCAAGAGCGAGAGGCGAGCAAGGCCAAAGGCGGCAAGCGGGTGGTGGTGGGGCAAACGGCAGCGGGCAGCCCATTTCTGGGTTTTTCGCTTCTGCGCGAGGGGGGGAAGTGGGGGCGTGCTCCCGGCCCATTCCAGTAGGGCCGGGAATGGTAGCCCGCTCCTGGCTGTTGTGCACATTCAAAGTATTCAATTAGAATATCTCATTCATTCAGATCTAGGATGTGTTATTTGAGTGTTCCCTTTGTTTTTTTGAGCAGTATACATTATTATTATTATTATTATTATTATTATTATTATTTATTAGATTTGTATGCCGCCCCTCTCCGCAGACTCGGGGCGGCTCACAGCAACAATAAAACAATGTACAACAAATCTAATAATTTAAAAAACACTAAAAAAAACCTTATTAAAAGCAAACATACACACAAACATACTATGCATAAACTGATAGATACATACAGATAGCGGTGGGCTACGAGCTGGAATGCTAAATTGCGCTTGCCATTGCGGCTCATAAGTGCTTGCGGGGCCAGCACGATTTCGCTTCTGCACCTGTGGAGGTAGCAAAATCGTGCACGGAGTCACAGGTAAAACCTCACTGAAACACAGGCGCACCTGCAGCTCCGTGTGTAATTTCCACAGATACAGAAGCAAAATCGCGCTGGCCACACAAGAACTTACGAGCTGTGGCGGCGAGTGCAATTTAGCTTTCCGGCTTGTAGTCCACCGCTGCATACAGACCAGCAAGATTTAATTCAAGATTTAAATCATAACATTTCTTCAAGCCTTACAAGACCTCCAGTGACAACATCTCAGGTCCCCAGCTATCCACAGACAATGGGTTGAGAACCACTGTCTTAGGCTATTATTGCCTCAAGGTACAATCTCAGAGTGCTAGGGGGATCTGCAGAATTGCAAATTAATTTCTAATCAGCACAGAAATAGTATTCAATTGATCTATTTTTTTAAACAGAGATTAATTGAAAAAGAAACTAGCAATAATTATAATACTAGTATGATTTTTGATTGATCTATCTATCTATCTATCTATCTTTTGATCTATCTATCTATCTATCGATCGATCTATCTATCTCTATCTATCTATCTTATTTATCTATCTATCTATCTATCTATCTATCTATCTATCTATCTATCTATCTATCTATTTTGACTTCTATGCCACACAATCCCAAAGGACTCAGGGCTTCTAACAACAATAAAATAATTACAAAGAAACAATAAAAAGAAGTAAAAATATACAATCTAAGCTCTAAAGCCCTAATTAAAATTCGTAATAGAATAATTATGGAAAATAATCATTTTGTTCTGCATTTGTCAGATTCTCTACCTTTAATATCATACTCTGTTTTCAGCAAACTGCAGCATGCAGAGAAAGCAGGTTCTAGAAAAAGGGATTGAAAGGTTTAATATGGCTTAGATTGAGAGTAAAAGATTAGTGGTTTACATAATTTCCATGTCCACAAAAGCGGATCAAGGCAGGAGTGGGTGCCATTTACTTTCACCACCAGTTCACATTGCGACATTTCGGCACCAACCGTGACATCACCAACGGGTCGCTACTGGTTTGGGCAATCCAGTCTGAACTGGGAGGAGCCCACCCCTGGATCTAGGGGTCCAAAACAGTACATGCAACCATCACCTCCCTTATGATACCAGGTTGAAAGGCCTTGGTCTCTTCAGTCTTGAAAGACGGAGTTTAAGGGGGGATTGATCGAAGTGTATAAAATCATGCATGGGATAGAAAAGATAGATAGAGAAAAACAATACTAGGACAAGGGGGCACTCCCTAAAGTTCATAGGTAAGAAAGTGAGGACAAATCAAGGGAAATATTTCTTCACCCAGAGGGTCTTTGGTTTATGGAATTCACTTCCAGAAGAGATTGTGACAGCTGTCAGCCTTGATAACTTCAAGGCAGGATTAGACAGATTCATGGATGCCAAGTGTATCAGTGATTATTGAAATGGATGTCCATGTGTCACCTCTATGTTGGTTCAGGCAGGCAGGGTTCCCTTGAGTACCATTTGTTGGGGGTCAGGGGAAAGGGAGAGTCTTGCCTTCTCTTTCTGCTCAAGATCCCCAAGGACAATTGGTGGGCCACTGTGTGACACAGAATGCTGGACTCGATGGGCTTGGGCCTGATTCAGCATGGCTCTTCTTATGTTCTTACCTCCCCACCCCTATTGCAGACAGCATTGTTCAGGTATCTGAAGAATTATAACATGTAAAACAACCAAAAATTAAAACACAGAACAATGATCAGAATTATAAGGAGGCAATTCTGATTTCAGCATTAAGAAAGATGAAGAGTGTAAAACAGGAGTCAATTATGCAGAGAGGTGGTGGACTTTTCTGCACTAGATGTATCCAAGCAGAGGCTGGGCAGCCATCTGTGGGGGATGATTTAATTTGGACTCGTGCACTGAATAGGGGATTGAAACTGATGACTGACAGGGTCCCTTCTGTCTCTATGATTCTACCAAACAATGGTTAGTCTTCCATTTGGGAATGATAAAATCCAGCATAGTTTCCTTTCTATGCAAGATACGTAGATTCCCCTTGGCAATTGGAAAACTTTTTTTTTAGCTAAAATCCCTGTTTGCCAAGAAATATTCATTATTAGCTATTAAGTAATCAATTTAATACAACCATTAGCTTCTTATTTATCCTAAGCTTTGTGCTTGTGTCTTGAACAAAACAAGGTAAGATTCTCTTAATACCATCAGCCATCTGTGTGTAGGCTTGACAGATCCCATGCTTGAGTGCAAAGTTTCAATATCCAGCAAAGTGTTTCCTCCTTTTTTGGCTACATATAGAAGTTAGGATTGTATTGGCTGTGGAAGGAAGAACATTTTCTTTTACTGCTAAAAAGGCAGAAGCAGGGCAGCTGATTTCAGATATGCATGGTTGAAGTATTGTCTCCATTCAAGCCGCTCAGACTAATGTTCCTCTTTACAAAGTTCAGAAACTAATGCTGCATTTAGTGAGTAAGAAATTAATAGAAATCTGTTTATTTGGCTGCTTGTTTTGAATCAGTATGTGAAACTTAGTCTTCCTTAGTTTTAAACAAAGGAGACTAAATGTACTACATGCTGCTTTTCTGGCTGGTCTTGCGCCTGCTTTCCATGCTTCCATCTGTTGACTGATTAAGGCATGATCAGAGACTGTGAGCCTATGGGCCATTTAAGGCCTCGAACCAATTTCTGGAACTCCCAGAACACTGCTGAAAATCAGCAGCAAATTTGCAAATTTGGGGCCATGCAATTTTTTGTTTGCGAAAATAAACTGCTCTCTAACCGAAACCACTCCTGTAACGCATAAACACCATTAGCCCAAATGATGGCCTCACTGGCCAAGTTCCCTGAACTTCCAAAATGTAGTTCTTCCTTATTATTGTTATGTAATATGAGAATGAGACTTCAATTAACAATCATTCGTCGTGCATGGAAAGTACATTTGCAGAGCAAAAGGCAACTTTGGATAAGTCTTTCAAAACGTCCGGCAAAAGGTGAAGCAATCCAGATTTTTACAAACTGATATATTGTAGAGTTAACATGGTATGCTTGTTTGTATGATTGGTTTTTTAAATTGGGGTTTTTAAGATTATTTTTAATACAGTGTTTCCTCGCTTTTTGCGGGTGATGCGTTCTGAGACCGCCTGCGAAAGTTGAATTTCCGCGTAGTAGAGATGCGGAAGTAAATATACTATTTTGGGCTATGAACAGTATCACAAGCCTTCCCTTAACACTTAACAACATAACATAAGTAGAACGTAGTAATAGAAAGGATAATAAGACAGTAGGACAGGGACATTAGGCACAAAAGTACACTTATGCAGGCCCCTTACAGACCTCTTAGAAAAGGGGAGAAGTCAATTGTAGATAATGTAAGGTTGAAGATTTTGGGGTTGGGGGAAGCAACAACAGAGTGTTGTAATGAGTTCCAGGCAGTGACCACTCTATTGCTGAAATCGTATTTTCTGCAGTCAGATTTGGAGCGATTTACATTCAGTTTGTGTCTATTATGTGCTCTTGTGTTGTTGTTGTTAAAGGTGAAGTAGTCACTGACAGGGAGTACATTATGATGTATGATTTTATGAACAACAGTTAAATCAATTCGGAGACAACGTAGTTGTAAATTTTCTAGATTTAGTATTTGAAGTCTGGAGGAGTAAAGTAATTTGTTATGTGAGGAGGAGTGAAGGACTCTTCTTGTGAAGTATTTCTGGACTCCTTCAAGTGACTTAACAAAGAGTATCAATATCAAGCAAGAAATGTCAAGGAAAGATAACAAAGGATTTCAATAAATAGAACAAAATAACATTAAGAGATGTTATTTAAAAACAACCCAGAGAAATCTCTGAAAAGCCTACAACTAAGGCAAAGATAGGATTTTAGAGATAAAGGTGTTAATAGTAGAAAGATTATACTGAAAACTTTTTAAAGTAGGATATAGAACAGAAATTTTAAGAGGGATTCACTTAAAATGAAGCTGGCACTTGCAACTATGCAAATTGAAACTCCATCTTTTTTAAAAACATAAATTTAACATAACACTTGTGTATATCATATTGTCCTTTATGGGACTAATGTCCCTCCAATTTTCCTGATCTATTTCATTAGTAACCAGTAAAATAAATTTCTACAGAAGCCTTTGTCAGGCTTAAAACATCCACAGAAGTCCAATAAGTCTTCAAAACTGAATTATCTTGTTCTGAGGTTTTGAATAGCTGATACAGAACTGTCAATAATAGATTTTGTTTATTAAAATCTGCTTTTGAAATGAGGGGGAAAAATTAAACTGATTTACATATCCATTTGACCTCGCAATTGGCCTCCCAATTCTGGGAAACTAGCACCAATACTATAAATGAAGTGATGATTTAAAATAACTAAAAATTAATAAGCCCATATGCATAGAACAAAACCCAACAAGCAGTGATACTACCACAATACTCATGCCTAATTTCTGGGGAAAGAGTCAGATCTTTATAAAAGGTCAGCGAAGATCTCAGGAGATATGGTGTTCCTTAGGCACTGCTAAACATAAGGCAAAATGTCCTTATTTGCAGCATTTTTTTGGCTTTGGCCCATTGTAAGAAGCACTAAAAAGCTAAATCTTTAGCAGAGTGCATGGATAGAACTGATAGGTGCACATAACTCTTTGGAAATGATTGCCTGGAGTGCTTCTCTAAAGCTAAAAGAATGACCTTTAACTATCAAAGACTTTTAAAAAGAGCTAAAGTGGGCATTTAAACGATGTAGAATGATGATGAACAGTGATATAAGATCATTTGCTAAGTATAATGTGGTCCTATATACAGCAAGCCTGTTACTTAAGTATTAATTTAAACTATTTATTGAAATACTTGTATTTTAAATATTTGCCTCTCAAACAATGAGGTTTGTGCGAAAGGGTATTGAAACAAAGTGACTTTCCAATAACTAGAAAAATATAATATAGATTAATTCAATTCAATTCAATTTATTTGATTTGTATGCCGCCCCTGTCTGAAGACTCGGGGCGGCTCACAACAACGATAAAAACAATATTATAATTGCACAAATCTAATATTAAAAATAACTAAAAACCCTATCATAATTAAAAAACCAAGCAGCACATACATACCAAACATAAATTATAAGGAGCCTGGGGGAAAGATGTCTCAAATCCCCCATGCTTGGCGGTATAGGTCTTAAGTAGTTTACGGAAGACAAGGAGGGTGGGAGCAGTTCTAATCTCCGGGAGGAGTTGATTCCAGAGGGCCAGGGCCGCCACAGAGAAGGCTCTTCCCCTGGGGCCCGCCAGACAACATTGTTTCGTCGACAGGACCCGGAGAAGACCAACTCTGTGGGACCTTATTGGTCACTGGGATTCATGCGGTAATGAAGTACAGAGATTTTTTTTTCTCCGTGTGGTATTATCTCCATGTATATTCTACTTGCCATTAATAGGCATAGTAAAGATAACCAGAACAAACGTAACAATGAAGCTATGATATACACAAAGTTTATTAATGCCCAGGTAATTTTTGGAGAAGCAGCTTGATCTGGTTTCTCCATCTTGGCCATTTTAAGATGTGTTTAACTTTAAGACCTATGGTAGCTCAGGGATTCTGGGAGTTGAAGTCTGCACATCTTAAAGTGGCCAAGCTTGAGAAATGTTGATGTAGTTTATCAATAGTTCAAGAGAACTATTATGTCAAAAGTTTTATTCAAACATCCCTCAACAGGTCCTCAGCACAGATTCCAGAAGGTTTGCTCTTTTGCACTAGTGAAATGCTGAAGAAATTTGCAAGCAAGCAGAGTTCTGAGTTGTTTTGTTCTTCAGAATAGCAATGCTGACTTGGCATGAATGAGAAAAGCAAATGAGATTCCAATTTGTTCATATTGAGCATTTTTAACTGCAGGTTAGCAGAGAGGAAAACAGAGCATGAAGTGATTAATTAAGCAGACCTCAGATTCTCCTCTTTTAAAGTTCTACTTCATGATTTTTCATGTTTATATAAAACATTTATATTGGCAACTCATAACAAAATAACAATAACAACATTAAAAATGGTCAGTTTTGTCTAGGCAAAGGAGTCCTCTAAATCAGTGTTTTTCAACCAGTGTGCCGTGGCACACTAGTGTGCCGTGAGACATGGTCAGGTGTGCCGTGAAGAAGGAAGCTCAGGTTCCGGTCTCGCAACTTTTTGCAGAGAGAGAGAGTGTGTGTGAGAGAGAGAGAGAGAGAAAGAAAGAAAAAGAAAGAAAGAGAGAGAGAGAGAGTGAGAGAGAAAGCAAGAGAAAGAAAAGAGAGAAAGCAAGTGTCAGAGAAAGAAAGCAAGAGAGAGAGAGAAAGCAAGAGAAAGAAAAGAGAGAAAGAGAGAGAAAGCAAGTGTCAGAGAAAGAAAGAGAGAGAGAGAGAGAGAAAAGGAGAGGAAGGGAGAGAGAAATGAGCAAAAAGGGGAGGAAAAAAAGAGAAATGAGAAAATGATTGAGACAGAGAATGAGAGGAAAGAGAAACAAAAGAGAGAGAGAAGTGACTCTTGATTTAAAGCATATGATTAAAAGCACCCAAAGAATAAGAGAGAGAAAAACCCCAGCCCTCACCTGTTTTTGGAAATGGTTCAAAAGTGTGTATACAAACACACACACACATAGGGGTGGGGAGGAGACAGGGATGGAAAAAGAGAGGAGAGTGTGCCCCAGGATTTTAAAATATAAAAAATGTGCCGCGGCTCAAAAAAGGTTGAAAATCACTGCTCTAAATATCCTTTTCCTAAATTATTCAAAGCTATAGTACACTGCTCAAAAAAATAAAGGGAACTCTTAAACAACACAATATAATTCCAAGTAAATCAAACTTCTGTGAAATTAAACTGTCCACTTAGGAAACAACACTGACAATCCATTTTGCATGCTGTTGTGCTAATGATGTTCCCAACTCTTTCTGGCTTGGAAGCTCTTTCATTTTTACTGTCTCAGAATAAAGTTTTTTTAAGCCCTTATCCAGGGGAGAAAATAATGTGCTGAAGCTGACCAGACTAAGGATGCTAGCCAGATAAATATCTGGTAAGCAGATTCTTTTCCCTATTTTTCTCCCCCCAAAATCAGGTGTGTCTTATACTCTGGTGCATCTTATTCTCTGAAAAAATACGATAAAATGAAAGTCCAGGTGCTAAGTACACCTAAGTTCTTGGATTCCACCAGAATGATGTAGTGGTTCAGAATGCACCTTGTACTAAAATTTTTCTGATTTTTTTTTGTTGAAATATGGACACTATATTGCGGAATTCTAAAATTAAGTCATTGATCATTATAAAGCCTACTGTATTTTGATTTTCAATACAACTTAATCTAGAAATTCAGACTGTTCAAACCTGCATGTAACTTGCAGCTGCTGAATTGCATGTCATTTATTTAGAAATATAAATAGAACAGCGTTGATTTTAAATTAGATTTGGCTAAACCACCATTTTTAATTGTTCTTCTTTGAATAGCATATACAGTACGTAACAAATTTAAATGTAGTTTTGCAATTCTCTTCAATTTCAAAAGAGACTTATTGAGTACAAGAAGAACATACTGTTCAGAAAACAACCATTAACAAATGAGAAACCCAGACATCTAAGCATACAAATCTATATTATTGACTTATTTTTATATTATCAAAGGATTTAATGTCTTCATGTAAACAATTTTTAATACATCTGCAGATATATGTCAAGAAGTGGGAGATTCTACTTTAATGGTTAAATTCTCTACTATAAGATTTACACCAGAGTTTGGAAGAAAGAGTTTTGATATTTAAAATATATATTAAATTAAATGCAATTTTTTCTGTCCAGTTGCATTGCTACTCTATTGGTACAACCCCATCTATTTCCCCAGTATTGTGCCAACATACCCTGGTGATTAATTTTACGACTTACATTACTGAAAACTGTAATGTTTCATTTTTCATACATTAATAACATGTCATTAAGCTTATTTGACCAAATATATTTTCTTTGTTAATATATTACATTCAAATTTGAATTGTGTTCAGCAAAACGTTTTAGCTTTTGCTGAAGCTAATGGAAAAGCAGAATTGGTTTGGCCTTTTCTAACTTTTCTTCAGCCAGAACACTCCCAAGTTTTCTGGCCTGTTTTCATATCACTGTTTTACACCATCTGGGGGGAAACTTTTTTCTTTCTTTCAGGGACCTTCAAGCTCACAGTTTTGCTTCCAAGAAAAATGAATCTTGCTTTACACACACAATCATTTGCTATCAGCTATGGTCAGTGGTGTCCATAACAAATTGTGATGACTGCAAAATAATATTAAAAGTACATGTGCATAATCATGCAAATAGTATGATTAGCTATTTCTGTTAGGATGTCTGATGCAAGTACCTAAATCCCAGCATTTGCATAGTTAGGTCAACACAAATGTGTTATCATTCGTCTTCCTTTGCCCCTCACTGCCCACTCCCATGAATACATACATACATACATACATACATACATACATACATACATACATACATACACATACATACATCAGAACTGCAGAAAAAGCAATTGCTGCCAATCTGCATTCCATTGAAGATCTGTATACTGCACGAGTCAAAAAGAGGATGTTGAAAATATTTATTGACCCCTCGCATCCTGGACACAAACTGTTTCAACTCCTACCCTCAAAATGTTGCTACAGAGCACTGCACACCAAGACAAGTAGACACAAGAGCAGTTTTTTCCTGAACATCATCACTCTACTAAACAAATAACTCCCTCAACATTGTCAAATGTTTTACTAAGTCTGCACTTCTATTTCTACTATTTTTTTCTCATCATTCCTATGACCCTTTTCCTCCCACTTAAGACTGTACGACTGTAACTTGTTGCTTGTATCCTAAGATTTTTATTAATATTGTTTATCTCTTCATTGCTTATTTGACCCCTATGACAATCATTAAGTGTTGTACCACATGATTCTTGACAAATCTATATTTTCTTTTAGGTACACTGAGAGCATCTGCACCAAGACAAATTCCTTGTGTGTCCAATCACACTTGGCCAATAAAGAATTCTATTCTATTCTATTCCATTCCATTCTATTCATTATATATATATATATATATATATATATGTATACAACTCTAATTTATATATACATACATACATACATACATACATACATACATACATACATACATGTTTTCGTAGATTTTCACGGGTACAGGTATGACGGTCTTGGTATATTTGGGTTTCTTCCCGTATATGATTTGGAAATTTCTGGCGACGTTTCGACGAGGTCTCACTCGTCATCTTCAGGCTGGTGTTTCTGTCCTTGTTCTAAGGTGAACACTGCGAGACCTGAGCTGCCTTTATAGAAGGAAGGCAGCTCAGGTCTCGCAGTGTTCACCTTAGAACAAGGACAGAAACACCAGCCTGAAGATGACGAGTGAGACCTCGTCGAAACGTCGCCAGAAAGTTCCAAATCCTACACGGGAAGAAACCCGAATATACCAAGACCGTCATATATATACATATATATACAACTCTATATAATTATATACATACATACATACATACATACATACATACATACATACATACACACACACACACTATATTCTATTCTATTCTATTCTATTCTATTACATTACATATATTGCATTATGCCAAACTGTTTTTGGCTACTTATGAGAGAAAGGCTGCAGGAATGATATCAAGCACTTCCATGTTTGTGTTGCGATCTGACTGAGGGCCAAACATGTTATTACAGTATATTATTGGAACTGTATTTTGCTTTTCTTTTTTTTTAATGTGCTAGAGTTTTATGGAACAGATTCCGTTCATTACCAAGGTACTGTGCTTAGCAGTTGGAGAAATGTTGTCCATCTCAACCTTGGAATAATCCATAGTTCTCTAAGGATACTCCAATTATTTCTTTAATCCTATCCATCCACTTTAAACATTAACTCTCCCTTCCTCTGCTTTCCTCAATATTGCCAAGCAGACATGTGTTTTCTAGTTCATTATCCATTTGCATCACATGCCCAATGTACGTGAGTTTCTGATTGTTGATCCTTGCCTCAAGGGAGCAGTCTGTCTTTATTTCATTCAGGATCAATTGATTGGCTTCTTGCAGACCATGTTACTCTTAGTAACCGTCTCCAAATCCATAAACCGAAGGCATCTGTCTTCTTTCTCTTGCACTTTCTCAATGGCCAGTCTTCACAGAAGTATATTTATCCTACAAAAAAGCATTGCTTTAACTATTCTGATCTTTATGGTCTTAGAAATATCCTGTCTTTCATAATCTTGCTAAGTTTCTCATTGCACTTTTTCCTTAGAATTAATTTCCCATTCATTGTCTGCCTTTATCTGTTCTTTTATCCATTGAAATATCGATGTCTACATTTTTTCTTTTCTTTTTTGCTGTTCGCTGTAAGTTTACTCAACATGCTGGTTGATATTGCTACTGCATTTTTAACATTAATCCAGATTTTTCACTTTCCATTTTTACCAGATCTGTCCTAACCCTAACACTTTTACAAGCTCTCCTCCTGAAGTTTAAATAGTTCTCTAAGTATTTTATCTGCTTATTTAACCACTGGCATTGTCTCTCATTTTCATATTCTCCATAAAATACATATTTCTGTTATTCTATTCATTCTGTAAATATTTTCTTATCATTATCATTTGCCTCCATTGGTTCCCTTTCACCTTTACTCTTGAGTGTAGTAATAATTTTCGTGATTTCTCTGATCTTCTTAAAACATTTATTATGTTTTCTTTCTGTTTTTATTATTTCCTGCTGTTTATTGACATTCTTTATTATTTTTTCTTGTTTCTTTTTCCTTCCCTTGAATCCTTTTGTTAAATCTTGCACATCTTTCTTTCCACCCAAAGCTTTAATCCATAACCTTTCTCTACAGCTGTTGTGACAACTTGTATCTCTGAGTCTTCGGAGAGGGGCAGCATACAAATCTAATAAATTATTATTATAAATTATTAAATTATTATCAAAAGCAACTTGAATCTTTTCCTCTTTGAAATTTTAGAAATATTTTTTCACATTGGCTTTTGGTATTTTCTATCTTTCCCCATTTGTTCTCAGAGTCTCCTTTGCATAAGTGAAATGTTTCTTTAATCTGGACTTTACATTGAGTTTATTTTCTGATTGCATGCTCTCTAGGTCAAATATTATTAGTGATTGTCTCCTCCTTCTCGTTTTTTGTTGGAAGCTACCTTGGAGGTTTTCTATACAACCACCTGCTCAAGCAGAAGAACTTATGCTATTTCAGAGAAATGGTTGTCCAATCTCCTCTTAAAAACCACTAATGTTGGAGCACTCCCCAACTTCTGAAGGCAAGCCATTCCACTAATTGTTCTAACAGTCCGGAAATTTCTCCTTTGTTCTAGCTTGGTTCTCTCCTTGATTAGTTTCCATCCATTGCTTCTTATTCTGCCTTCATGTGGCTTGAAGAATAGATTGACTCCCTTCTTCTTTGTGGCAGCCCTCTCTCTAATTTTGTAAACTTTACTTTTGCATTTGGAGCCAGTAATCTGTTATGCAAGCTGCATCTGGAAATCTGCTGATTGACTGGATGACATTTCGCTTTTTTTGTTTCCTATTTAAAAAAATTCAATTTAACTGCAGATTTCATCTGATGAAATCCAATGGTAGAAACTGCATTTATGTTGCTTAGAAGCAGATATTATCAACAAACTATTTTCTTTTAGAAAACACTATTAACCTATTTCATGCGTTGTGTTTATTCAGTCAAATTTTCCAGTGATTCCAGGTTCCTTCATTCTCAAATATTCACAGTGTTCACGTCATTAATAATTCTAAATCTCTTGATTTATTATTTCTTGCAATTGCCATAATATTTTTAAAAAATCTTCTATTATTTTGTCTGTTGCAAAGATATTCACGTTTAAGATGGATGTTTAGTACACATTCACTAATACTAAGAGACGTACAGTGCTATTGATTATAGAGTTATAGTTAAACGTTCTTTAGCCATGCCTTTTGAGTAACATTGCCATGCCATTATTTTATAGGGACCCATGCCATGAATCATGAAATCACTTGATTTAAACTAGCCCATTCTGATCAAATCAATTTATTCTTTTAAAAACCTATTTAGTATCTTTTGTTTCCACTTTGACTTTTTTCAAAATGCCCTATATAAAGGAGCTGCCCTTGAAAAGCATTAGAAAGCTTGGGCTGTTCCAAAATTTATCTATCTATCTATCTATCTATCTATCTATCTATCTATCTATCTATCTATCTATCTATCTATCTATCTATCTATCTACTTATTTATTATGCTGCTCACTCTGACGGCTAACAATACAGTAATCCCTCGCTATTTCACAGTTAATCTTTCGCGGATTGGCTATTTCACGGGGTTTCAAAGGAGGTTTAAATCCATTAAATCCATTAAAAATTTTAAATCCATTAAAAATTCATAAAAATTTTCTACAGTGCTACTGTACTCTATTAAAGAAACTGGTAGGATATCACATGTAGTTCCAGCTGAGAAACATTATAGAGTGACTGTTTAATGCAAAGGGTGGGTTTTATAAGTCCAAATACTCGTTAAATACATAAAAAAATATCTTTCCTCTACTTCACGGAAATTCGTTTTTCATGGGTGGTCTTGGAACGCATCCCCCGCGAAAAATGAGGGATCACTGTAGTTATAAATACAATACACTAAAAAAACAATAAAAACAATAAAAATATCACTAAAATCACTTGTATCATAAAAAACATCCTAATTCCAGTCCTGCTGGAAAAGCCAGGTTTTAACAGCTTTCTGGAAAATCGATAGGGAGGAGATAATGCAAATCTCTGGGGGCAGTTGATTCTATAGGGTCGGAGCGGCTACAGAGAAGGCTCATCTCCGAGGTCCCACCAACTGACATTGTTTGGCGGACAGGACCTGGAGAAGGCCGACTCTGTGGGCCCTTACTGGACGCAATGAGGTATGAGGGAGGAGGCGGTTCCGTAAATGTAGTAGTCCATGGAGATTTAGGTACAGCAAGGTTCTCAGTGGCTCCCAGTAAGCTGCTGAATGCAATTGGATATACAGTGTTCCCTCGATTTTCACGTGGGATGCGTTCTGAGACCGCCTGCGAAAGTCGAATTTCCGCGAAGTAGAGATACGGAAGTAAATACACCATTTTTGGCTATGGACAGTATCACAAGCCATCCCTTAACACTTTAAAACCCTGAATTACCATTTCCCATTCCCTTAACAACCATTTACTCACCATTATTACTGGTACTCACCATTGAATAAGACACTTAGTGATCCTGATATTTATAAACATAATTATTTATTAACAATAATCATTTTTTTGTTATTTATTTGCAAAAAATTATTAGTTTGGCGATGACGTATGATGTCATCGGGGAGGAAATACCATGGTATAGAAAAAAACCCGTGAAGTATTTTTTAATTAATATTTTTTGAAAAACCGTGGTATAGGCTATTCGCGAAGTTTGAACCCACGGAAATCGAGGAAACACTGTACTGACCAACATGTTTAAATCCCTGTATGGCACAGGGACAGGTTACTTACAAGGCCAACTACCTCCAATAATCTCCACCTAGCCCAGCAGATCCAGTAAGAGGGACATGTTTTGAGTCTCTTCTGTAAAATACTGTCATCTAAGCTTCCTCACTCTCAGCATCTGCCTTACTGAATGACCTTCCCCTTGAGATCTGAGGGAATTCAACCACATGGCCTTCTAGAAAGCCTTGAAGACCTGGCTTTTCTGACAAGTATCAGACGCAGGTTGTTAGTAAAGTTGGATCTGCAGGTTTTGATGTTTTGACTTGGTCAAAACATCCTTGGTTTCCTTGGTTATTGTTCCATGATTATTTTGTAACTATACTTTTGTATTGATCTATGTTGGTTTTATAATTTTGGTGTGTATTGTTTGTTAGCTGCCCAGATCATAGAAACATAGAAACATAGAAGACTGACGGCAGAAAAAGACCTCATGATCCATCTAGTCTGCCCTTATACTATTTTTTGTATTTTATTTTAGGATGGATATTAGATTAGATTAGATTTATTGGATTTATATGCCGCCCCTCTCCGCAGACTCGGGGCGGCTCACAACAATAGCAAAAAACAGTACATAGTGACAAATCCAATGCCCACCAATCCAATTACAATTTTAAGTTAAGAAATTCATAAAACAATCCCAATATATATAAAAACAAGCACACAATCAATCAAACAGCAAAACAACATGGGCAAGGGGGAGATGTTTTAGTTCCCCCATGCCTGATGGCAGGGGTGGATTTTAAGGAGTTTACGAAAGGCAAGGAGGGTGGGGGCAATCCTAATCTCAGGGGGGAGCTGGTTCCAGAGGGTCGGAGCCACCACAAAGAAGGTTCTTCCCCTGGGTCCCGCCAGACAACATTGTTTAGTCAACGGGACCTGAAGAAGGCCGACTCTGTGGGACCTAACCGGTCGCTGGGATTCGTGCGGAAGAAGGAAGTCCCGAAGATATTCTGGTCCGGTGCCATGAAGGGCTTTATAGGGCATAACCAACACTTTGAATTGTGACCAGAAACTGATCGGATATATGTTTATCCCAGGCATGTTTAAATCCATTTAATGTGGATTTACCAACGACGTCTGCTGGAAGTTTGTTCCAAGGATCTATTACTCTTTCAGCCATATAAATTGTCTAAATAAATGAATAAACATCTTGGTAGGGTTTCCCTGTGTTTATATTTGTGATGACCGTAAAGCAAATTTCTAAGATATGCTAAAATGGAAAATTAATTGAATTTCTATTGTTTTATTTCTGTAGCAAAATTGGCAGCAACTGAGTTGGAATCTATCTAAATATCTGTACCTTAGATCAGTGATTTTCAACCCTTTTTGAGCCGCGGCACATTTTTTACATTTACGAAACCATGGGGCACATTGAGCGGGGGTGGGGGGGCGGCTAAAAAGAGTTTGGACAAAAAAATTCTCTCTCTCTCTTCCTCCCCTTCGCTCTATTTCTTTCTCCCTCCCTCTTTCTCTCCCTTCCTTCCTCTTTCTTTCTCTCTCTCTCCATCCCTCTTTCTTTCTCTTCCTTTCTTCCTCTCTTTTTTTCTCTTTCTCTCTCCCTCTCTACGTCCCTCTATGTCTTTCTCTCTCTCTCTCCTTCCCTCTCTCTTGCTTTCTTTTTCTCTTGCTCTCTTTCTCTCTCACTCGCTCTTCTCTCTCTTTCTCTTTCTTTCTTTCTCTCTTTCTTTCTCTCTGTCTTGCTTTCTTTCTGTCTTTCTTTCTCTCTCTCTTGGTTTCTTTCTCTCCGAGCTTCGCGGCACACCTGACCATGTCTCGCGGCACACTAGTGTGCCACGGCACACTGGTTGAAAAACACTGCCTTAGATGATATAAGAAATAGTTGGACTTTATGTCACATGAAACAAATATGCTTGATTTCCATTATTATAAGATACAGTTTATATGAAAGTAAAGACAAACCTCATTTTCCTTGTTTTTACTACTATTTTAATTCAATTATTAGCCAATTTAAATATTTCTCTACTTTTAAATATGAACTTATTTAGCATAGTTCTTATGGGCATGTCAACTTATTAGGTGTGAAAATACGAACAATGAACTAGTCTAGAACAACTCCCTCTGGAAAGCACTTAACTACTCAGCACTTATCAATGTTAAATATGCTTCCCATTTTACACATTTTAGTTTAATTTAGGATCTAATTGCCTCATAGTTATGTTCCTGAAATTACTTTCACTTAGCTAATAGATTTATACTTATCCATTTGTACTTAAATATTGAAAGTGTGTTCATCTTGCTTTTAAAAAAAATACTGAGAAATCTGCTTTATAAGACATCCAATAAAAGTTGGTCTAAAAAAACATAAAAGAATCAATCTAAAGCTTCATCCAAAGCTTTTCAAGTAATTTTAATCCTTATTTTATCTAAATAACTATAAGATATATGTAACTTTTGTTTCATTGTATGATGCTTTAAGTTATCTGATTAGATGAGTAAGATGCTGAAAGTCTGAATACGAAATATTAAGGATTATGTAGATAACATGATGCAATGGCATTTGCAGGGGATAATGGGACAGATATTGTATATATCATAGCATCTTGACACAAAATCCACAACTTGAAATATGTGTGTTACAGGACAGGATGCAAGAGGTAAGGGCAGAGTTTATGCCATATTTTACACAATCTTGCATTGCTACAGTCACCTACTATATAGTAGGAACGTGGCGTAATATTAATCCTAATAGGGACACCTTCAAGCGCAGAAGACAAATATGAAATGTTTTTCAGAAAATGACTACAAACAGAATATTTCTGCCAGTCAACCCAAGCAATCAGCAGAAATGGCATTTGTCACTATTTTTATTGATTCTCATCTATATCATATTTGAATCATTCCATCACCAGAAGTTTCAGCTGGAAGATTAGTAGAAATGTTCTCTCTCTAAACCACTTTATTATTTAATATTTTTATTTATTTATTTATTTTATTTGTTTGGATTTCTACGCTGCCCTTCTCCGTAGACTCAGGGCAGCTTATAAAACAGGGGTAAATTCTAAATGCGACATTACAAAACCCAAACATAAAATCAATACTAAAACCCCAAGATTATTAAAACCAAGCACCCATGTTCATCCTATCACACTCATACATTCATAATGTCAGCTAGGATGCTAGTTTTTAATTTCTTCCCTTTCCTTTTTCTTTTAAGGCAAGTTAAACTGACTCAATGTAAGTAAAATAATTGTACAGCAGATGCATAAAATGAATTTAAACACAGGTTTTAATGTGTTTTTCTACAGACAAAGAAGAAAATTATTATTCAATTTATACGCTGGTCTATCCCATTCTGCAAAGTAATTCTGGGAGTCAGAAAATGTGGAAAGAACTGACCCATTGAATTGCCAAGTAT
>NC_091951.1:316092438-316129938 GCF_031021105.1 Erythrolamprus reginae
AGTTTAATAGTTCAGGAAATCTCAAGGTGAAATACAATTCAATGCAGTGAAGAATTTTTGTATGACACCAATTTGCCATGGCATTGTTCATATGAAGGAATCTGAGAAAATCAATGGTGGTATCATGAACTCTGAAAGGTCATTGGTTTGCTGGAAGTCAGTAACAGAGTAGTTGGAGAAGACAGTAATACTTTCTTCAAACCAATGCTTTCAATTGAACCTCTGAAGAATATCATGAAGGAAGAAGTAAATCTTAGAAACAATTTTATGGTTGGCATTTAAGCTCTTGAAGATTTGTAGTGTATATGAATTTTTAATCTGCCATTGGTTAACAGGGCCAGATTGCAATGATCGGCTGACTTTGGACTTGAAAGCTACATCTGGCTCATTCTTAAATGGGAGAACTTCTGAGTTTTAGGATAGCTGTGAAAATCATATAAAATCCCAGAAGAAGGCAGGGTAAACTACTTTTTATACTTAACTGGAAAAGTATATGGATGTGGCCTTGAATTTACCAAGGGTTGAGTTTGACTTGAAGACATTATTACATGTATACTGTATGCCTGCTTTTTTATCTTTTTGCCAGTCTTAAAGTTATTTCATTTAAATATATTAATTTAAGTTTGTGAAATCTTACATTCAGTACTCTTATGATCTTAACGTTTTGTACACATCATGAAATTGTTCAAATGTTCTGGTTCAATGTATTCTGAGTTAAATATTCCTTTTGCCTAAAGTAGCCTTAAACATAGCTACTTTTTGCTAAACCTCTCTGGCCACAGTCTGTAAACCTGGTTTTCAGGTTGATATGAGAATCCTCCCAATCCCTTTGTGTGCAGTCCCCAGAGCCACTCAAAAAGTATTGCTTAGTTCTAATGTTTTTCTGAAGGAAGGGGGAAGTTGTTAAATATAAATCACATTAAACTTTTAAATCTTTTCGCTTTTTTTGAAGCAGTCATACCCAATTCTATGACCCCAAATGGCTTCCAGAACACACCTCTAAGTTCATCAAATATTGGATGTGCTTGTTGTTTGGTATAATTATAATTTGTTTTACAGGTTATTGGACGTTCAAAATATAATGGAGAATGAACTCCCCTTGGTGTTTGAACAAAGACAGTGATTGCCATCAATATTTTAAGAAATAAACACAGATCCATCCAGCTGTGCTTTTGGTAACCATGTGAAGTGTCTCACTGTGTACTTATGCATCAGAGAGTTTCCCTCTGGCTCATGTTTTTATGTCATGGGGAGTGGGGGGGGGGAATCCTTACCCATAATGCGACAAACTTAAACTTGCCAAAGGCTGTAATGTTCAACTCCTTGTTATCAGTACATTTTTTTCCAATCAGAATGTAACATTGTTCAAAACCAAATAGGACTGAATGCTTCTTTTATGATTAAAAGCTACCTGCATAATTATAGAGTTCATTATTAGTACTTCAAGTTAAGTTGTGGTTTATCCATGGTTTGTTAAGTTCAATTGATAGGGATCACAGTGATTTATAAAGTACAATAGCTAGGTTTGCACAAAAGACAAGCAATATGTACAGAATATATATCTAATTCCTGGTGATTTGTGACGTGCCTACTCATGATTCACTAACCATGATTTGTTCAATCCCTTTTCTTAAAACTTGTTGAGCAGTCCAAATTGTGAACTGATAAAAGAAGTGTTCTCAAATATTACACTGAAATGCCATTGGCTAGTTTAAAGTTCAGCATTTGTACAAACCAAGTCAATCTGTTAATTTTTTTACGTTCACCCAACACTGTGGTAGATAGTCCTTGACTTACAACCACAGTTGAGCCCAAAATTTAAGTGCTAAGCAAAACAGTTAAGTGAATTGTACCATATTTTACAAACATTTTTTTTACTATAGTTAAATGAATCACTGAAGTAATTCAGTGAATCACATGGTTGTTAAGTGAATCTGGTTTTCCCCATTGACTTTGCTTGTTCAGAAGCCAGCTGGAAAGATTATAAATAGTGATCATATGATTCTGGGACAGTGCATGTGTCAGCTCCCGGCTTATACTTGCTTGTGCTTCACTGTTAGATGGTGACAGACTGTCATGAACTGTGGCGAGGAGGAAGGAAGGGCGAAGGTTTTGGGAAATGAAAGTGAGTCATGTAGGTCTCAAGGTCATCCAGGTGGAAGGAGGCGGCCATATACCAAACTATGCTTGAACAGTTATGAAAAAATCTTGCCTGAACCTGACTGGTTATCCTGGGGTGGGCAATGAGAGACAGTAAATGGGCACGATTTTTAGTTCTGGCTTTGTACTGCACTGGATTTGTAATAAACTATACCTTTCTCAACAAACGAAGCCAAGGATATAGATACAGATTACTAGAGTTTGAAGGGACCTTGTAGGCCATCTAGTCCACCCCCCACCCACCCAGCTCAAGCAGGAGTCCCTATCCCATTTCAGACAGATGGCAGTCCAATTTCCTCTTGAAGGTCTCAAAGTGTCGGAGCTCTCACAACCTCTGTAGGCAAGCTGTTCCACTGGTTGATCGCTCTCACCGTCAGAAAGTTTCTCCTTATTTCCAGATTGAATCACTCCTTGGTCAGTTTCCATCCATTATTTTTTGTCTGGCCTTCTGGTGCCTTGGAAAACAGCCTGACCCCCTCCTGTCTGTGATAGCTCCTCAAGTATTGGAACACTGCTATCATGTCTCCCCTGGTGCTTTTCTGGCCATGCCCAATTCTTGCAACCAATTTTTGTATGTTATAGTTTCCGGTCCCCTAATTATCCTGGTCATTTTTATTTAGAGATTTAAGTTGTGGCAGGTCTGACAGTATGCATTTACCAAGTACTTGAATTTTGATCATATGACTACAGGGATGCTGCAATGATCAGAAGTCACTTTTTCCAGTGCTGTTGTAACTTTGGATGATCACTAAACAAATGGTTGTAAGTTGAGGACTACCGGCATCTACATGAAACCGCTGGGTGAGATAATCCAAGGGCATGGGGTGAGGTATCATCAATATGCCGATGATACCCAGTTATATATCTCCACTCCATGTCCAGTCAACGAAGCAGTGGAAGTGATGTGCCGGTGCCTGGAGGCTGTTGGGGCCTGGATGGGTGTCAACAAACTCAAACTCAACTCAGACAAGATGGAGTGGCTGTGGGTCTTGCCTCCCAAGGACAATTCCATCTGTCCGTCCATTACCCTGGGGGGGGGGGAAACTATTGATTCCCTCAGAGAGGGTTCGCGTCTTCCTCGATCCATAGCTGACATTGGAACATCATCTTTCGGCTGTGGCGAGGAGGGCGTTTGCCCAGGTTCGCCTAGTGCACCAGTTGCGGCCCTATTTGGACAGGGAGTCATTGCTCACAGTCACTCATGCCCTCAACACCTCGAGGTTCGATTACTGCAACGCTCTCTACATGGGTCTACCTTTGAAAAGTGTTCGGAAACTTCAGATCGTGCAGAATGCGGCCGCAAGAGCCATTGTGGGGCTCCCTGGATTCGCCCACGTTTCTGCAACACTCCGTGGCCTGCACTGGCTGCTGATCAGTTTCCGGTCACAATTCAAAGTGTTGGTAATGACCTTTAAAGCCCTACATGGCATTGGGCCAGAATACATCCGGAACCGCCTTCTACCGCGCGAATCCCAGCGGCCGATAAGGTCCCACAGAGTTGGCCTTCTCTGGGTCCCGTCGACCAAACAATGTCGTTTGGCGGGCCCCAGGGGAAGAGCCTTCTCTGTGGCGGCCCCGGCCCTCTGGAATCAACTCCCCCCAGAGATTAGAACGACCCCCACCCTCGTCTTTCGCCGCCCCGAGTCTTTGGAGAGGGGCGGCATACAAATCCAAGTAATAAATAAATAAATAAATAATAAATAAATTACTCAAGACCCACCTTTATCGCCAAGCATGGGGGAGTTAAAATATTCTTTACCCCTAGGCCATTACAAGTTATGCATGGTATGTTTGTGTGTATGTTTGGTTTTACTATAAGGGTTTTTAGTTGTTTTATTAATTGGATTGTTACATGCTGTTTTTTATCATTGTTGTTAGCCGCCCTGAGTCTGCGGAGAGGGGCGGCATACAAATCCAATAAATAATAATAATAATAAATGTTATTCCTATCTTATAAAACCTTGAGGGTGTGTCAGAAGCATACATCTCCCATTGAAAATGATATATTTGATAGACATATCCTGTTTTTCCTTTGGGGGTGCATGATGATGTTAATAGAACTCTCTCTTCCATCCACCCCTCCCCACTAACTCTGAAATATGCTGCTCTGACAGAGAGAGATGGGGTGTTCCAATGTCACTCAGTGAATTTCTATAGCAAAAGGTGGGTAGGACCCCAGGACTCCCTGGTTATAGTCCAGCCCTTTATCATATATCTGTATTTTTAAATTTTTGCAACTTTAAGATAGAATAGAATATAATTTTATTGGCCAAGTGTGATTGGACACACAAGGAATTTGTCTTGGTGCATATGCTCTCAGTGTACATAAAATAAAAAGATACATTTGTCAAGAATCATGTGGTACAACACTTAATGATTGTCATAGGGGTCAAATAAGCAATGAAGAAACAAGCAACATTAATAAAAATCTTAGGATACAAGCAACAAGTTACAGTCATACAGTCCTAAGTGGGAGGAAAAGGATGATAGATCTGTGGACTTCAGTTCCCAGAATTCCCAAGCCAGCATGCTGGCTGAAAAAGTCTGGATTTGAAGTCCATACATCTTAAATTTGCTGAGACCTATAAACACTGCTAATAAATTATTGGCAATGGAGTTAACGGTGTATCTGTATTTGTGCCAAATATGAAAGAGACTGGACTATCTGTTACACATCAACTTTATTCTAACAGGGTTGTTTGGTTCAATCCAGCTGCCACTGCCAAAAATGAAGACTAGGTCTTTTTCCTCAAATAACAACCAATGAACTGAGGAAAGGAAATTACTTTCCTCAAGTAATGACCTATGAGGAGCTTCAGCTTACTTGTACTGGTAAGAATAAAAAAAATGGAAAAGAAAGGAATAAGAAAAGGCAAATGAGGGCAGACCAATGCTGAAAATACAAATATCTGGTGATCATGGTTGGGAAGGGCTGTTTGACATGTTTTTATAATGTGTATACAGAATGGTTTTCTTTATGTTCTTTATGTCTTTATGTTCCTTTCCCTTGTTTCATCTCCATCCAATTTATTTTTCTCTTCCCTGCCATTTCCTCTTTTCCTATCTTGTTTGCTTTTCTGCTGGGAGGAAGGGAGGATAAATGTTTTGTATATTTTGTGTGTCTTGTTATATGAGATTGATTTGATACATGCAAATAAGAGATCAATTAAATTAATAAATAAAGAGGTATCTAGTTCAACAGGAAATTTTAAGTAGAAGATATTAATTCTATATACGTTTTGTACTGGACCTATGCTTTTGGGAGGGAGGATATGGATTTTGTTGGTATCTGTGTGTGACCATATAATAAATTCCAAAAGTTGTTTCAAAGTGTGAACATAACACTTATCTGCATCTATCTTTTGCATGAACATAGTATATCGTTGTTGATTTTGGCTTAGTATGTTGTTCAAACTAGTTGAAATGATTTGTAAACTATGGCTTTAACATTATGTGATCTTAGCCACTTGTAGCTTATTCAGACCATGCTAAAGTAATCATGGTTTACTGAAGCATATTAACAAACACTGAGAACAGACTTGTTACTCAGATGTCCCTATCATAGATTGCCCCAAATGAATTTATTTTAAAAGATACAGGTATAACTACTCAAGTTATTATTAAAGAGTTTTTAATTCTCTTTTAAAGAAAAATTGTAAACAGACCACTCATTTTGGAACAAAAATTGTGGAACATTGTTCATTAAAATTCTGTTTATGGTTCTGTGGAGATTCATGATTTCCTAATCCTTCACAGAAGAATGTTTTAGGAATATTATAATCTTTATAATGAACTAAGGACCTCCCATTTCTCATAATTTTTAGAATCAAGGCTAAGTGCACATATTGTGAGAAAAGGAAAGAAAAGATAATTTATATAATCTAGGGAGTGGGGATTAAACAAGTAGCTGTTAGATGCCTTGATTTCTATTTGATCAATAAATCATCAAGTGTCTTAAGTGCTTTATTCACCATTAAATTAAATGAAAAATACTTTAACCTACCTCCCTTGTGTCAGCAGATAAAGCTAATAATATTTTTGGTAATATTTCAATTTAGGTATTTAAGTGCAGCAAATGCCTTGGGACTTTTTTCCATTGGAATAAACAGAAAATGGTCTTCCAGTTTAAATGTAAAATGTTTTTAGAGGAAAGAGCTATTTAAATAGACTATGTTCATGGGTTAATATGTTTAAGTGGTCCATTAATAGGTAAGCCAACAATGCATTTACACTTGAAAGAGATTTCAGAGGGTTCCTAAGGCAGGAGCAGCTTTTACCTTAGAAATCTCAGCTTCACATTAAGTAACCTTTTCTAAATTTACCCTTTCCTTTTGTTTACAGTACCTCTAAATTAAGTTTACTTTTAACTCTTTTTGTGCCAGCTTTGCTTTTCCCAAGACATTTCTTGAGATATTGGGTAATAATTGATAACCTCCAGAGTTTTGCCACAATATAATTGTTCTCCTCACACATTTTAAAAGACAATACCTCTTCCTGCTACTAATTAAAATTGTACTAACATTTTATTAACATATTTTAGTGGGCCATTTTAGGAGATATATATATATATATATATATATAACACTTCTGGAACCTCCTTCTGCCGCATGAGTCTAATCCCAGGGACCAGTTAGGTCCCACAGAGTTGGCCTTCTCCAGGTCCCGTCAACTAGACCAGTGTTTCCCAACCTTGGCAACTTGAAGATATTATATATGCTGGCTGGGGAATTCTGGGAGTTGAAGTCCAAATATCTTCAAGTTGCCAAGGTTGGGAAACACTGAACTAGACAATGTCGTTTGGCGTGACCTAGGGGAAAAGCCTCCTCTGTGGGGGCCCCCAGCCCTCTGGAATCAGCTCGTCCAAGAGATTTGCATTCACCTTCCTCATCTTCTGTAAAAGTTTAAGGACCTATCTGTGACGCCAGGCTTGGGGCCATTACACCCTAGCCCCCTGGCCATTGAGTGTAGTATGTCTTGCTGTGTGAATGGGAATGAATGATTTTTAAACGTTATCAGAGTTTTTAAAGTCTTTTAGCTATATTAATTGGATTTTTAAAATATGTATATTGTTTATTGTTTATATATGTTGTGAGCTCCCCTGAGTCCTCGGAGAGGGGTGGCATACAAATCCAATAAATAAATAGACAAACAAACAAACAATAGGTAAAGCAGGATTTGGTTGGATGAAGTGATCTTTAGGCCTTTAGGGCACAGACAAGACTTTTTAAAGTAAATCCAGAGGTGGGCTACTGCTCGGATGGGGGGGGGACAGATGCAGGGGAGCAGCGAAAATGGAGCTCCACCCCAGAGCACCCAATTTGCATTGAAACATGTTGAAAGAAAATGCAGGGGGTCCTGCATAAGCCACGCCCACAGTGTGGAAGTTAAAATATTGGTAGCCCTTCACTGAGTGAATCCAATCTTCAGATATTTTCAGATCTAAAAGATTCACGGAACTGGTGAAATGGTTGAAGATGGAAGCCGAAGCATTTCAAAACAGGAGCTTTCACTAATAGACGCGTCGCTGCGCTTTCAGATGCGATGCCGATTGTGGGCGGGTGGGTGTCCGCGCGCGCACAGACACGCGCGCGCGAAAGCCCTCCCCGCGATAATAACCCGGGGGTGCCCTAAAAATCGCTCTCGGCAGAGACGAGCTTTAATTGCCAACTTAGCATCTTCGTCACACCTCCCCGGCCCATTAGGCGCCGCAGCCTCACCTAGGCCTAACGGGCGAGCTCAGCGGCCTCAATGGCAAGCGCCTGATTATACAGCCAAGCTGCTAATTTAGCGAACCGCCCTGATCGGGTGGACTTGATGGACGCCACACGCCGGAGTCAGGCGCGCGCTCGGAGGAGGCTCCGCGGCTCCCCCCTCCCACCCCTCCGCCAACCGCCTCCCTGCGGAATGAGAAGCGGGGAATTAGCGGCGGAGGTGTGGGCAGGCAGGGAGCCCGGCAATTAGCACCGAGATGCCGCCTGGCCTACCGAGGCGGGAGGAGGCGACGGTCGCGGCCGGCCACTCCCCGCCGACCGAGCAATCTCGGCGACTGCATCGGCCCGCCAAGAAGCGGAAGAAGGTTCCGAGAGCGGATGGTGGTGGTAGCGGCCGGATCTTGGAGGGCCGTCGATATGGGCTGAGGCGCCGTAGCCTCAATCTAAGCAGGAAGGCCGCGAAGAAGGAAAAAAGGCCTCGCGCCAACTAGGCCCTGCCTACGGCGGCGAGGCAGAATAGATTTCCTTGCCCATTGCGGCCGGTCCAGCAGCCAGGTCTTAGCCGCCCACGCCGAGGGGGAAATCCTGGATTGGGAAGGCATGGTTTAGCCGCATTGAGACGAGAAGGAAGGACGCTTCCTCTGCCTTTCGACCGGGCGCCTGTTCACTTTTGGACAATGGCGGTCTGGCATTTCTTCCCTGAACAGCGTTGCGCACGGCCTGCCCGTAAGGAAGAGGCGGGAAGAAATGAGCCTTCCCTGTTTCCTTACGTGCGGATTGATAAAATCCTGTCAGTTCTTCGAGGCCTTACTTGATGGTATGCAGGACGGGTGAAACGTGCAATGCGGCCCTGTGGGGTAGAAACAATATGTCTGCCCACACCTTTCAAGCATTCTTTGGGAAAGCGTCACCAGATGCTTAGTTGCTTTCGGCGCACCGAATCCAGCTGACAATTTATAGTAGGGTTGAATCTAGCGGGCCCCCATGGATGCCCTGCCCATATATACGTTGTTTTACAGTACTGAAGCGAACAATGCATATATGGGTGGAAGTACATATACACTGCTCAAAAAAAAAAAAGGGAACTCATATAAAACATCCTAGATGAAATATTCTCATTGAATACTTTGTTTTGTACAAAGTTGAATGTGCTGACAACAAAATGAAATTGATTGTCAAACAGTGTTGCTTCCTAAGTGGACAAGAAATTTGATTTTCTTGGAGTTATATTCTGTTGCTTAAGTGTTCCCTTTTTTAAAGCTGTACAGTATTTATATATGGGTGGAAGTACATATAGGCAGTGTTCTCTCTAAATTTTTTTTGGGGTGGGCGGAAAAGTATAGTGTCTGAGCGGCAGGCCCTTTGGGACTGGGCGACACAGAAATAATAATAAAATTTCCCTCTCGGCTTCTGGGCAGGTTTGGAAAACTCTAGTTGATGATTTTTAAGTGAGCGATTGCTCACCTGCTCAGCTTAGAGGGAACTATGCATACTGTATAGGTATTCACCAAATAGAAGCCATTGAGGACATCCTTGGCTCAGTGCTAAACTATTTCTGGGAAGTCAAAGAACGATGATGTGGGAATATGGGCTTTGTTTAAACCAAAATTCTTTGGGGACATTTGAACTTGGATTCCATCTCCTTCACTGAGGTTTGTCTTAGTGTGTATCAAGACGGATGGGATACGGTAATTTAAAACAGTGTTTCCCAACCTTGGCCACTTGAAGATATCTGGACTTCAACTCCCAGAATTCCCCAGCCAGCATTCGCTGGCCGGGGAATTTTGGGAGTTGAAGTCCAAATACCTTCAAGTCACCAAGGTTGAGAAACACTGGTTTAAAACATACGAGTGCAGAATATCTGCACAAGATTGCTTAATTGCGTTTAGATTCGCGAGCGCCTCGTCGGCATTACAGAAAAGGAAGGCGGCCATGCGCTCCGTTTAAATGCTAGCATCTGATTCCGCGGGTTGGGAATCCAGAGGCCTCGCCTCATCGTGGTGGCACCTACAAAGGCATTTCCAGACAGGTCGCTGAAACGAGCACGGGAACTTCTTCAAAACAACAGCCGCACCAACAAAGCGCCTTGTGCTGTATTTTAATCCGGAATGTGCCTGTTGGTCAGAGAGGCTCCGGGGGGTTCAGTGGCCGTGAACCTCCTTCTCCGTAATAGCAAAGGCTCCCCTTGAAAAGGACGTCCAGCGTGGCATGGCGTGGCAGGCAGGCTCGCGTGTAAGGCTGGAGTTGTGCGAGGGCGCCCCCTGCTCCGGGTTGCGGCAAGGACAGGGAGGCGCCTGCTGCGGCAAGAGACCCGTTTTAATTGCGGGCGAGAAACGCCGTTGGCGCATCAAGGCGAGATCTTTCAGCTTTGCCGGGCGCTGAGCTTTTCTTAGGCTTCTCCTACCGGGCAGGTGGCCTCACCAGCGGTGGGTGGTTTCTTGACATTCCCCACTCCCGACCATTGAATCGCGAGGAAACCTTAGCGCAGAAGACAATCCTAAACCCGGATTGAAAGGTGGCGTCTTCATGCAGCCTCGGGAAGTTTGGGGATCGTCCTTTTTGACCCGAAGGATCCGGGCCGAAAAGCGAGGGGGCACCTCCACCCCCACCTCCTCGGCCGGTGGCTCTGTCTTTGGGCCCGGCGCTGACCGACTGAAGCGGGCCTGGCTGGCACCGCCGCTCTTTAAGATACCCGCCCGATTGGGGCGAGGACCGCGTTTTATTAATTGCGGGCCGCGCCTTTTGCTTGCTCTTTGCGAGCGCGGCGTTGTAAATTGGCTCTAATAAATATTAGCCGCTAGATTAGGCGAGGTGAAGCTGGCGCGGCGCTCCATTTTCGACCTGTAGCCTCTGCAAAGCCGCCAGTTCTGCGCCAGATTAGCCCCATCCATCCAGTGTCAATGGTTGTCTTGTTGAGAAAATCAGTGAGTAAACACGGCTGACAGAGAGGGGGCTCAGCTGATTACTCATACAAATAGACTGCAAACTCCTCCTTGGAGAAGCTGTTTGGGGAGAGATGGGCTGCTCGCATTGACAAGCGCGGCTTCTCCCAGGATCGGGTGTCCTGCTGTTCCCACTTTGTCCTCCATCAATCACACAATTGTGTCCGGGATGTTTTATAGAGTCACTTAATATCCCTGCCTTCATCTCTATTCACTTAGAGAATGATCTGCCATACGGGGGCGGGGGGGAGGAGGAGGAGGAGGAGGTTTCTCTGCTCCTTTGCTCTCTTTCCAGAATGGGACGCGAGGCAAGCCGGGGCCACAAAGGCTTTTGGTGGGGAAACGCAGCCAGTTCGGAGCGGGGGAAGGGGAGGTGGATGAGAGGGGGGGGGGGGAGAGCCTGAAATATCCTGGCTGCCTTTCTGATGCAAATATAAGCCAACCGGCCACGGATATTTCATTTTCAGTGCAGCCTGTGATTTAAATGTCGCCCGCCATTCTCTTATTGTCTAAGTGTTCCCCAACCTTGGCCACTTGAATATGTTTGGACTTCAGCTCCCAGAATTCCCCAGCCAGCGAATGCTGGCTGGGGAATTCTGGGAGTTGAAGTCCAGATATCTTCCAGTTGCCAAGGTTGGGAAACACTGGTCTAAGCTTTATTAAAACGACCCCCTCCCTCTCTCAGCTTCTTATCATTAGTGGAGGTAAGGCGGAAGGGAAGAGGGAGAATGAGATCGGGGAAAGGCTAAGGAAGGCTCAGCTCGGCGCAAAAAATTTTTGGAAAAATGCGAAGATTATAATAAGCATCCGCCAACCCGAGTTATTGTTTCACGTTGATGAACTGTCTCGACTTTAACCGATTAATGGCGCAATTAACCGCTTAATTTAAACGTTGCACAATCTCAGTATCGGTGGTATTGTGGGGCTATATACTGACGGTCAGAAATAATGCCGGAAAATAACATAAGGATTTTTTTGGGGGGGAAGGGGGGGGAGAAGAGAGAAAGCTGCCTCCAATTCTTCCTCCAAACAAGAGGTGAGGTCAGTCTGACAACAATGCCACCAGCGCTGCACGCATCTCCGACCGAACAGATCTGAAGATTGATTTCTTGAGCACGCTTACTTGTAAGCAGGTTTCCTTAAAATCAATGACACTGACTTGAAAGTAAATGAACAGGGGGCGGGAGGGACGCCAGGGTGAGACTAAAGGCGCCGATTACCACTAGGCGCTTAGGAAAGGGATCCCCACCACCACTCCAAGGCTCCGAAACAAAATCAGGTTAAATTAACTGGAATGAAAATACCTATTTATTAAAAGCAGAGTTCCGGACATTAACAGAATGATCAGATCGGCCGACTTTTGCTAATCCCCTTTAAAAGGCCTCTGTCGATTTAAGAAGAAACAATATATATACAGTATATATATATATATATATATATATATATATATATATATATATATATATATATATATATATATATATATATATATATATATATATTTAAAAAATTGCCTGCCGTGATCGAAAGGGTTGTAACTCGGGAAGTGAGATGTATTAATGAAACCCAAACTCCTTCAAAAAATATTTTGCCTTTTGGGGGAGGGGAGGGGAGGGCAGTATCGATTTGTTTTTCAAAGTTATGCGGGCGAATTCACCAGTTTCTCACTGTAATGTGGATTTGGAAGGAGACTGCTTTCTCCTCTTTTCTTATTGCCCAAATGTTTTGTTCAGTTGTTTGGTTGAGGTGTGTGAGGCTTCTTTTGTTTATTGTTTAGTTGTAGATCTCCTTTTGTCTTTGGCTCTGGTCTCTTTTCAGCAGGGGAAGCCCAGGCCCCAAGAAACAGCCTGAATGCAGGGGAATTTTAAAGACAGGAGAAAGTGTACAAGGTACAACTATTCAAATGCCTCATCTGCAAATTGGATTGCTACACAATTAATCAGAAAGTTAATTAATGAGCAAGTTACTAATTAGGACAATTTAAAGCCAATGTTTATAGAGTCTTACCTTTAAAGAAATAAAATACTAACCCGTTAATTGGTCCATATCTTGATTTCATAACTCATCACCAAGGTTATAACGCTACAGATGTTTTGTTTATTATGTAACACATGACAATTATGTCAGTATTATATTGGGCTCATTGTGAATCAATCTTGAACATTTTGTTATCACTTTAAAGACTTCAATTTCTTAAAATAATAGAGAGAAGAGGCTAACTAGATGGCTATCAGGTGCTCTTCCTGGTATTCCCTTCAGAGATCTGACAAAGGCTGAGCATCTTTCATATTTTCTCATTAGTAAGCACTTAAGAGATTTACCCACTTTTTATAGGATTAAAGGACAAAACTCCCACATTCACTTTTGGGTTGAGACTGAGGGCTTTGCACAATGAAGGTTTTTTCAATGGGATTTCCAAGGGATTAGGATTGCTCAGGAAAATCCCTTGCATTTTTTAAAAAATTTGCCCTGAGTTCAGGTAAGCATAGAAAGCACATTCAAACCAATTTCCTGCTTTTAAAGAAACAATATTCTTCTCATCTGTAGGATAAAAATAACAAACACATTAAAGAGCACAGGAGTCCTTTCTTGAATTGCCCATTTTACACCAGTTTGGGTGTGCTTGTATGTGGACCTTTGGTAATTTAAATATATTTATCAATACATGAGAAGGGAAGTAAGGTCAAAAGCCACCCAGGAACTGAAATTATAAGTAGTAAAAAAACCAATGTTGTGAAAAAATTAATGCTTTAAATAAATAAGCATAAGATGACAAACAATACTAATTTTGATGATGTAGTGCTCTCTTTTTCCACAAATGGAAGAATTGCCTAGGAAAATAAAATCTCTTAATGGATGTAAAATAGTGTACATTAAAATGAGCATCAAATAAGGTTTTTTTAAAAAAATCAAAACTGAAATAAATTCCACCAACAGGGACTCTGCATATTCCTGATGAGTTTTATTTAATGGAAGAAGCCCTCCCTTGTTTTCAGGAGGAGTAAACGAGCACCTCCACCACCGAATTACTTTCTTACTTGCAAAATGGACAGGTCAGAGCTGACCATTGTGGTCTTCATCCTGTTAAATCCTGAGACATCAATTATATGTGCATCATAGCTGTCCCTCTAATGCCTACTTTCTTCTCCTTAAATAACGAACGAACGGAATAAATTTTCGGACCTGCCAGGGACTGCAGATCACAATGCAATTTATTCAAGTTGTGTCACCCGGAGGGGTTGTAGGGGGGCAGTGGTTAAAAAAAAGTCAAGATGGTGGCCACAACAGTATGATTGAAGGTCAGCCTATTTTTATATTTGTGACCTATCATCAACACCACCTTTTTCACTTTTTGGGCACACTTTGAGAAAACTCCTCAGTACCATAATTAATGACAAGAAGGGCAGCATACTGAATCTATCAGTCCAAAAAAGTTATCAAACATATTTTAGCCAATTATTCTGTCAATGTATACATCAAAATTGCTTCACTTAATTGGATTGTGCTTCTTGGTGAAAAACATAGATCATAACCTGAAGTGATGGCGGGATTTGTATAGAATGCTTGAAAATAGTGCTACATTTTTGTACGGTATTCAGACTGATAACATATATTGTCACTACAGTGCCTCAAATCCAATAATGTCTTTGTTCACATGCTTTATAGAGCAAATAAACCCATCAATTTCATATTGTGATGTGCATAACCTCTGTGTGAATAAGGGGGGGGGGACTGAGAGAAAGAGGTGGGAATGGGGGGGGGACCTAAATCCTGCAGACATTAAAATTAATTAGATGATTTTTATTTGACATACCAATAAATACTTTGGCACACCTTTCCCAATCTGATGCTCTCCAGAAATGTTGGACTTCAACTCCCAGAATTCTGCATGGGGATGGTTGGTTGATCTGGTTGGGGTTCTGGGAGTTGAAGTCTCTTCCACATTAGCAAACGCTATACAGTGATCCCTCGAGTATCGCGAGGGTTACGTTCCAAGACCCCTCGCGATACTCGATTTTTCGCGATATAGTGGTGCGGAAGTAAAAACACCATCTGCGCATGCGCGCCCTCGCGCATGTGCAGATGGTGTTTTTTACTTCCGCACTTGGGAAGACCCCCGCCCAACAGCTGAGGACCCCGCCTGCCCGCCGCCGCACCGCTCGTGCCGCCGCTGCTGGCGCGAGCAACGCCGCTTCCCAGCTGAGTGGCGCGAGCAACGGCGTGGGTGGGCGAAGGGCGGGCGCGCGGACAAGGGGCGCACGAGCGGCGTGGCGGCCGAACAAACGGCGGCCGCACGAGCAACGCAAGCGGCGTGGCGGCCGGACAAATGGCGGCCGCGCCTGGCGGCAGCACGAGCAACACGAACGGCGTGGCGGCCGAACAAACGGCGGCCGCACGAGCAACGCAAGCGGCGTGGCGGCCGGACTAATGGCGGCCGCGCCTGGCGGCAGCACGACACACAAACAGCGTGGCGGCCGAACAAACGGCGGCCGCACGAGCAACGCAAGCGGCGTGGCGGCCGGACAAATGGCGGGCCGCGCCTGGCGGCAGCACGAGCAACACGAACGGCGTGGCGGCCGAACAAACGGCGGCCGCACGAGCAACGCAAGCGGCGTGGCGGCCGGACTAATGGCGGCCGCGCCTGGCGGCAGCACGACACACAAACAGCGTGGCGGCCGAACAAACGGCGGCCGCACGAGCAACGCAAGCGGCGTGGCGGCCGGACAAATGGTGGCCGCGCCTGGCGGCAGCACGAGCAACACGAACGGCGTGGCGGCCAAACAAACGGCGGCCGCACGAGCAACGCAAGCAGCGTGGCGGCCGGACAAACGGATTCTCCTCCGACCTGCCCTCACCTTAGCTTCCAGCTGATGCTTCGATCCTTGGAAGAGGCCAGAGCGCCTTTCTGCACCACACTCTGCGCTCGGGTTCCTTTCCGGAAGATGGAAGTTTCTCTCCTTCCATCCTTTCTAGCAATACAATACTCGATGGTTAAAACCATCCGCCATTTGTCCGGCCGCCACGCCGCTTGCGTTGCTCGTGCGGCCGCCGTTTGTTCGGCCGCCATGCCGTTTGTGCTGCTCGTGCTGCCGCCAGGCGCGACCGCCATTTGTCCGGCCGCCACGCCGCTTGCGTTGCTCGTGCGGCCGCCGTTTGTTCGGCCGCCACGCCGCTCGTGCGCCCCTTGTCCGTGCGCCCGCCCTTCGCCCACCCACGCCGTTGCTCGCGCCACTCAGCTGGGAAGCGGCGTTGCTCGCGCCAGCAGCGGCGGCACGAGCGGCGCGGCGGCCGGACAAGCGGCGGGCAGGCGGGTCCTCAGCTGCTGGGCGGGGGTCTTCCCAAGTGTCCGGCCGCCATGCTGTTCGTGTTGCTCGTGCTGCCGCCAGGAGCGGCCGCCGTTTGTCCGGCCGCCACGCCGCTCGTGTGCCCAATGTCCGCGCGCCCGCCTTTCGCCCGCCCACGCCGTTGCTCGCGCCACTCAGCTGGGAAGCAACGCTGGGGTTTCCCCGCCGCCCACGCAAAGGGGAAACCCCGGCAAGAGGGGGAAGACCCAGGGAAGCCGCCCAGCAGCTGATCTGGCCAGGGGGAAGCAAACTCCACCATCTACGCATGCGTGGCCATAGGAAAAAAAAAATGGCGCACATGCGCAGATGGTGTTGTTTACTTCCGGGTTGAAAAATCGCGATATAGCGTTTCGCGAAGATCGAGATCGCGAAACTCGAGGGATCACTGTAAAGGGAAAGAGCTTTCTAATACAAACTATCCTTCTTTAGTTATTGCGTCAAATGTCTTACTGTACCAAATCCTTCCGGCAACCTCTTCTTCCACAATAAAATGTACATCTCCGGTAATTTTGAATGAAGAGTCTTCTGTACCACGTTATTAGCAATAAATCTACACGATTCTTTGTTGGTTAAAATCATTATCATCATCATAGTGATCATTACTGAACTCATTATTCTTGTGTTACTATCAGAGTAGATTTATGATAATACCCTGCATCTCGCCCGAGCTAAAGAAGGTGTAAAGGATTTGATTAATAGCTGCTTCTACGTATTAATATTCGAGGTTCCTCACGTTTTAAATACATAGCTACTGGGTAGTTTTCTTATGAAGTATCCAATCAGGCCCTTAACGTTTTCCCTTAAATTCACTCAAGAGACAAAAAATAAAATCTATTTAAATGTAAGGCTGGGGGTCGGGTAAGGAAATGGAGAGCAAATGTTGTAGTACCAAGTACAGTTGAACTCCCCCTCCCAAAAAAATATAGACAGTTAACATCTACTATCTGAGGCTTTGGGGGATCTTGCAAAAAAAGGGGCGGCATACAAATCTACAAAGGGTGTAAGGAAGGCACCCAGAAGAAGCCCTTCTGAAAGCAGCCATAACTGTCTGCTCGCATGTCAGGTTCCCCGAGAATTAAAGATCGAGATTGTGGAAAGGTTCAGGGCCGAAGATATGATTGGTCTGTCTTCGTCACTTTGTTTTTGCACACACACACACACACGATGCCCGCAAAAGAAGGAGACCCAGCTATTCCGGAGAAGCCGCCATCCATCCTGGCTGGCGTTGAATTACCGGGAGAGGCAGGGAGGAGGGAGCGAGACTCGGGCGAAGAGCCGCGCACCTACTCTCTGTCCCTTAAAGGTTACGCGGCGCTCGGCTTCGCTTTGTCTTCCTCGCGCCCTTTCCTGGCAAAATGGAGACATCACATCCTTGCCCAGCCTCGACTCCAGTATTTATGAAGGTTTTCTGACAAATAGGCAGGCTGGCCACGCATGGGTGGCTGCCTTCATTCCGCACTTGGCTTGTTTACATAGGACCAGCACCATTTCCACGGATTAAACAAATCACAGGCAGAAGGAGACATTTATAATCCGCCAACGAGGCCACAGGCAGTTAAAGAGGGGTGCGCGCATGGCTGTAAGGAAGAAAAATAATGTCCACGGCCAAAGAGCTGACCTTCTCCTAGGAGGGCAACTCTGGAGTCTACCGAGATAAATACAAGTTATATATAATAGTGTGGGGTACACGCACACTCAAGTGCGCTCAGCACGGGGAAATGCACACTCACAAGACCCACGGACTTAAGTACAATAATATTTACGCCTTAATATTATAAGAGCTTTCAGCTTCTCGGAAAACAAACTACAATCGGCTGCTGTGTAACATTCTAAGAACACTACAATGGATTTGCGCCTAGCTATTTGCATACGGGCGCACACACAATGATACCGGCATCTTAGAAATAAGATTAAGGTACATATAAAAGGGGCCATAATCATTGAACGCTTGAAGCTCCATAAAAAAAAAGGACTGGTGTCCACTGTAGTAGGCATGGTTTTTTACATCGTGAAAAGCATCTTATATTCAATTTATATAAAGTATATATAATAAGAGGCGGTGTTTATATAAAGTTTATATAAAGTAAATCTAATAAGAGGCGGTGCTGTGGTTCAAGGCACCTAGCTAGGATCCAGGAGATGGTCAATTTTAATTCCACCTGAGCATAAAGTCATATATATTTCTTTCTTTCTCTTCCTTCCTCTCCCATCTTTCCTTCTTCCTTTTTCTTTCTTTTTTATATATTTTGTATGCCGCCCAACTCCCGAAGGACTTTTGGGGAGTTTGGTCCAGTTCCTTTCTCTCTCAGGCCGAAGAAAAAGGCAACGACGAACCACTTAGGAATATGTTGCTAAGAAAACTGCAGGGACTTCTTCAGGCAATCGCCTGAAATAAAAAAACGGCAAGGGGAAAAAAATTGTACCCAACACGTTTATATGTGTACCATTAATGAGAACGAACGCAGGTGCCTAGATAATATGAAATAGCAGGAATTTAACCAAAAAAAACCATTTCGTGTAGATGGCGGCGTTGCCATTACTATATATAATAATATAATTAATAACATATACTGTTATATGTTATTATTCTATTACATTCTCCGAGAGCCAGCAAATTGGAAAACTGGTTTTAAACGAGCGATAGATCCTATAAAAACATCCCAAATTCACTTCACTTCAGAACCCACAACTTGGTCAGTTGCGGTGGGAATGTCGCCCTCCGAGAAAAAGCCCGCTGGAGAAAGAAAGATGAAATCGCAAGAGTGACGTGTGTCAGGGAGGGGAGTCGGAGAGGCGGCTCCCTCGCTTCCCTCGCCCCGCTCAGTTGCACGTTCGGTAGGAACGGTGACCCCAAGCCACGTTTCTGAGCCCCGCGGTGGGCATCAAGCTGATGGGCGCTTAGCCCTCGTCGCTTTGCCAGGCGCCAACATGGCGCTCCCTCAGCAAAAATCCCGCTCGGAGCTTAAGTTTCACCGCCATTCACCCGGAAGTATAAAGGCAAGAAACTGCGCCGTTTCTTCGTCACCTATGGAAGCCGTTCTCGCCTCTTGTTATGGCTTCTCGCTGGATTTAAGAATGCTAATACCGAGGAAGGTGCCCCGACTCCAAACGTTGCCCGTCCTTACGGTCGGGGCAGGAGGCGGAGGGCGCCGGGGGTTCAGGCCTCCTCTCCATCCATCTCCTCCTCCTTTTCTTTGCAGCTGGCGGGTTATAAAAAAAATGACACATGTCAGCCACCTCGGGCAGCGGGAGCAAGGAAATTCCTCACAAAACAGCAATGGTTTCGGGGAGGGGAAAAAAAAAGCAGCACAACAAAAATATTGAATAAATTCCCTTTTAATTTATTTGATCATTCCACATTACGGAGCTATGAATTGCTCAAATTTGATAACAAGTACTCAATTCAACTCATTATGTCAGTTAAATTAGACTTCGATAAAATTTCAGTGGCGCGCAGTGGTTCCCTGAAATGAAATGTAATTTGTGCGAGAATTTGTTGTATCTGTCACAAATATTTCCAATTAGCGGCCGTAATTATTTGATAGTTTCTGTAATTATGGCTTAAACGGGTTGAATTTGGGACTGTGGAGGACCCTAATTGGCCTAAATTTGATATTTTGCATATTTGCATAATGAGGAAATTGGTAGGAAATTGTGTTCATTCATTTGTGAAAAATCCTATGAATTTTATGAATTTGAAAGCTCTGTTTGTGCAGACTGTGACTTTGCTTGCTGATCCCTGAGGAGCTCGCGCTGAATGCCTGAACGGGCAGTGCGCCAGCTTCTCCTCCAGGAGACTAAAGGCTGGGAGAGGGGGGGCAATGGAGGGCGCGGGCGGGGGAAGGAAGGGAAAAAAAAGAGGACAGGAGCGCGCGCCGAACAACACACGATTCTGCGCATGCGTTTCGGATTTTTCTTTTTCTTTTTGCTGAAGGATTGCCAAGTGCTGGAGCGCTAATGGTCGCGTGCACGCGCGCTTGAAAGTGGCGGGAGCACAGATCGTGCCGCCGCCGTCGTCGTGAAGTGAAGCGGTACCTTCGAACACCTCGCGTGCATTCCCGACCGCGTTAAAAAAATAATAATAATAAAAAGGTCTTCCAGCCCTCCACGCGGACGGGCACGAAGGGGGGCTGCGCGGCCGAGGGAAACTCAGGCACGTTCGCGAAGGCTAAATATTTCTCCCTTCCAGTATGTGTGTGTGTATGTGTGTGTGTGTGATCCATTGCGCTGTCAGATTGGAACGGTTAAAAGAGAAGCCAAAGCCCCGGCTTTTAAAGATGCTGGCCCGCACAGCCTCATTCATCATTGTAACGTGACGGGTTATGTTTTGTTTTGTTTTTGTTGTTGTTTGCTAGCATCCTGCGCTCGGTTGGAGTTAACGTGTTAACAGCTCCTTTGAAGCCGAGAGGAGTTTTTGGATGAAGACAAAAGAAAAAAAAATGCAAACCCGCCAGAGAAAATAACATCCTCGCCAGCGATCAACATCCAGAGTAGCAGAGATTTAACACTACACCGGACCAACAATCAAGAACTAAACAATATCCCAATCAAGAAATAACCAACACAGTCTAACTAGCTAACAATAAACAACAGCCTAATCTTGGAACCATCAAGACCACTCTGGTCCACGCTGATAAACAACTAGGCCAATGATGGTGAACCTTTTTTTCCCTCAGGTGCCAAAAGAGCGTGGATGCGCACTATCGTGCATGCGCAAGTGCTCATAATTCAATGCTTGGGGATGACGAAAGCAGCTTCCCCTGTCCCCCCCCCCACCAGGCCCTCTGGAAGCAGGAAATGGCTTGTTTCCCAACTTTTGGTGGGCCCAGTAGACTTGTGTTTCGCCCTCCCCAGGCTCCAAAGGTTTCTCTGGAGCCAGGGGAGGATAATAATACCCTCCCCCCGCGGAGGCTCTCTGGAAGCCAAAAACACCCACCCAGAGCCTCTGTGCGAACCAAAAATTAGCTGGATGGCACAAACATGTATATTGAAGCTGATCTAGGGCTACGGCTTGCGTGCCAGCAGATGGCTCCGTGTGCCAGCTGTGGCACCAGTGCCATAGGTTCGACATCACTGAACTAGGCACTACCTCTACTTACGAACTTAATTTGTTCCATGACCAGGTTCTTAAGTAGAAAAGTTTGTAAGAAGAAGCAATTTTTCCCATAGGATTCAGTGTAAAAGCAAATCATGCGTGTGATTGTGGAAACCACAGGGAGGGTGGAGGCCCTGTTTCCTCCCAGGAGATTCCTATAGAGGCCCCGCAGAGGCTTCTCCCTGCCTTTTCCGGTTACAGTTTTGGAGGCTTGGGTTTGTAAGTGGAAAATGATTCTTGAGAAGAGGCAAAAAAATCTCAGAGAGCAACAAGGACTCCACAAAAATATCCTCTTTTTCATTCCAGGAAAATAGTGAAATGAAATACTCATTTAGGCACAACATGCACAATGCTACATAGCACATAGCATAGGAAGAGGAAATCTGGATTCCTAATAGAATAGAATAGAATTCTTTATTGGTCAAGTGTGATTGGACACACAAGGAATTTGTCTTGGTGCATATGTTCTCAGTGTACATAAAAGAAAATATACATTTGTCAAGAATCATGAGGTACAACATTTAATGATTGTCATAGAAGTCAAATAAGCAATGAAGAAGCAATTAAAATCTTAAGGATACAAGCAACAAGTTACAATCATAAGTGGGAGGAAATGAGTGATAGGAATGATGAGAAAAAACTAGTAGTAATAGTGCAGATTTAGTAAATAGTTTGACAGTATTGAGTGAATTATTTGTTTAGCAGATTGATGGCGTTCTGGAAAAGACTGTGTGTCTAGTTGTCTTGGTGTGCAGTGCTCTGCAGTGACGTCTTGAGGGTAGGAGATGAAACAGTTTATGTCCAGGATGCGAAGGGTCAGTAAATATTTTCACAACCCTCTTTTTGACTCATAGTTTTCCCTTATTATTTACCTCCAGATGTACAAGAACTCCCATAATTTCCTGTACAAGCAGCTGTATATTGAATGCAAGTGGGATTTTTTATCTAGCATGTCAGATATTTTTTTTAAATTGGGGAGAACATTAGTAGAGTGTATCCCAGATATAAAGACTATTTGAAAATTTGGGAGATTGCATGTTGCATATATTATTCTGGATCCTATTTTAAGTGTCTACATTCTTAAATCTTAATCTATTGCTACACAGTATCTTTATCTGGATTAACTGAAATGTAATGGAAACAACAAAGGAATTATTATCCCTGACCCCACCAATTTCTAAACAGTTTGCTCTGATTTATTTGAAATATGAGAACTGTATATTTCTGAAGATTTGTTAAATCTAAACATGTTGCAAGTAATTTACTTTGGAACTGTTTCACTGAAGAGAATGAACTTTTGGCAATAAAACTTGAAAAATACAAGTGTCACTTTGCTTTTTCTGTTTTTGTTTAATGTAGCAGATATTGCAGCAACCTGTCTTACCTTGACTTTATTGAAAAAGATAATATGGTTTTGCTTCACTCCCAAATTTCATTCCTGTCTTCCTAAAACAAAGGCATTTTCAAAAGTTGCAACTGAACTTAAAAATACAGCTTTGCATGCCACTGGAGAGTTTTATATACTTCATTTTATGTCCCTAGGGTAACTTTAGATGGTTAGCACTTTATCTGTTCCCATGGAGCTGTATAATATGTGAAGATGTACCATGCTCTAAATGCTTAAGTGCTTTATCTTACACTGCATTCCTGGTAAAGGTTAACATAAATTCATCTTCCACTGAAGCAGCATTTTGTTTCTAGCTTCTAAACCGCTTTGTGGTATAGCTGGAATAGAATTTCCATTAAAATGTAAACAATGAGTGGACAGGTATATGGAGCTGCTGCTGGCCACTTGGCAGCATTTGTGTTACTTTATCTGTGATTAGATGAGTCAGGGAGCTCTTAAGCTTAGATTTACTTCTGGTAAATATTCTCTGTTGTTCTTGGATCTCATTTTTCTGCAACTAATAGCTCTTGTTCTCACACCAAGATATTGCTATGTCCATGGGTACTGATGTGCCAGTAAATAGCTCCATGGGTGCCTATCAATTGTTTGATCATATCTGAGTTTAATTTTTCTTACTTAAACAGAAAAGATGAAGTTAGTGTGCAACAAAATAAAACAGCATGATCTTTGTTTCCAAAATGTGCATTGGCCATATAGATATTTTTGAAAAATAAAAAATGTGAACGTCTGCAGACCAAGGCTTAGCTGGAAGTTTACCCACTTACCAGAAGATGAGAATTAGCAAAGGAAAGAGTTAAAGTAAAGAGTTAAAACATTGATTAAAATAGATAAAATTGTTTCCATAACTATATAGTAATCTACACAATTTCAAGATAAAGACATATATTTAAATAGTGGCAACTGGTTAAGAGAAGGACAAAGAAGGACAAGCTAACAAAAATTCATCCATATGATGTTTTCTATGTTTTATTTTCTTTATTTCAGTATCTCAATTTTTTGTATCTACTGTATACTCTATTCTTTACTATTAGATGCCAGAATGTAAAGTGATTATATGTTTAAAATAAACTTTCTTATCTTAAAAAAGCATCTTAAATAGGAGATTTAAGGAATAAATGGGAGATACTGGAAGTAACCCTTGTAAGTTTGATTTTTGATAAATGTGCATTTATTGTAATATCCAGTGTGGCAGCTGTGACTGAATAACTTTCATGTTCTGAAAAGTTGCCTACTCACTTAGAAGATAATGAATGAAATTGGTAGCTTAATAATTGTAAAACGTGCAATATAAACATTCAGCATTCCATTTCTTTTCAGAAAAATGTGAATTTTGGGGTCAGTAACAAAGTCACTAACAGAGAGTCTGTTGATTAGCAATTAAGGCATCAGGATAGAAACTTGGAGTGTAGGGATTCTAGTCTTGTCTTTGACACAAAGCTAGCTAGGTGACTTTGGCCCAGTCACTTGCTCTGAGCCCCAGGAATTAGGCAACCGTTCCACATCTGAAAAAAAAATCTGTCAAGGAACCTGCAGGGGTAGTCCAGGCAGGAGCTAAAATTGATTCAAAAGCACTAAAATAAAATAAAAGTCGGTAACATGGTTATTCCCAAATTATATTTTTATGCATCATAACATACAGCTGAAATTATTGCAGATGGTGCATATAGGCTAAGGTATAATATTCAGTGCATAAAACAATAATTCAACTGAGCAGATGTCTAAATAAACATGCCTTGGTTTGCAGCCACTGATGTAATTCTAAGCATTAGGATGCAATACTTTGAGACCTAAGTAAAAATACTGGAGTAGATCATAATAATCAAAATGACTTCTTATGAACAATATTTAAAAACTTCCTTCTCAAAAGTTAGCACACAGTGCTGAACTCATAGAAATTGTGCTCACTGTTACTGGCAATACATTTTTTGTCTTGTTTACAATATTTCTACTGGATCATATACCATACTTAAGTGTAGCATACTTGGTTTGATTTTGACCTAATATGCTATGCAAACCCATCCTGTGTTTGGTAAATCTGGTTCCCTACCCTCAAAATTATTTTAGACTAAAATGAAACATTTTGCTAAGGCAAAATTAAAACACAGGAGGAACAAAGCTTTGACCAGATGTTGCTGAACTACAACTTCCATCATCTTTTATCTTTTGCCATATGGCTGCAGTAAGCAATTTTGGAAAAGCCAGAAATTCCCTAACCTCTCTTAGATCTTAGGTTTTCTCTTAGGTTTTCTTGACCTGAAGTTCAAAACAAATCTGCAAGGCACACTAGCAGCAGAACATTTTGCTGATACTTAAGCACACAAAAGTGCAATTAAAAATATTCGTTCTTGTCTTTTAAGGTGCCTCAGATCTTGAAACTGTAACTCAGAGTTTCTCAAACTTGCAGTTTTAAGAAAGGTGATCTCCAACTCCCACAATTCTCTAGAATTCTGGAACTTGAAATTCTCACCTCTTAATTTACGAAGATTGACAAACCTTGCTGTAATGAAACAATACTTAAAAACTATTATTATTGTAAATCAATGCTATGACTATCTGAGACATTTTACATTTAATTGAATCACCGCCAATAATATGTTTTTCATTTGTTTTTCATGTTCTCTACTTAGTGTACCTTAAATGCATTTCTCTAGGATAAGGTGAAAAAATGTCCATACACATTTTGAGATATTCACAGTATAATTATCCCTGTTTTTAATGCCTTTGGGCCATTCAAATAGTATGAATAAAGGAGGCTTCTTGTGGGAAATTATGTCTGACAGATGTCTTGAAAGAAGTGGAAAGATTGCAACTGAGAACATCAACTGAAAGGTGGATTCTGGCTAGCACCCTCTTCTGGATCAAAGTGAGCTTCTGAGATAATCCATCTGTATTCTGGAAGACAGTTCCTCATGAGTAAACTGCTGAAACAGGATTTTTGGCCCTTGACTCAGGAGTTGAGCTGCCAGGAATTCCAGGATTCCATCCTTATTCTTAGCTGTAGTATAGCCATGGTTTTGGGCATTAAGTCCGGCTTGCCCATGAACTACTTGGTAAGTAATTAATTTACAGGTATAGAGAGTTTTCCCTTGCAGCAAAGATAAAATTCCTTAAAGTTAAACCTTCTTTCAGAATTACAAATAACAACTACAAGAAAGACTTTGATGTAAAGATTCAAGAACCTTTTGCAAAAATCTTAACAGAGAAGATTTAAGAAAGTTTAAAAATAGATAAGGGCTTAATCATTTTTACATTTTAAGAAAGTGCTTTGGCATACTTTGCACTAACCCAGTTTATGAGATCTAGAAGTTAATAGGAAATTTTGCTGAATACTTTAAAAGACAGCATCTAATTTGTGGTCTCACTCTCACATAGCAAAAGAAGGATACATCTAAATTTGTATGGCAGGAAAAATAACTGTGAATTAAAAATAAGGTATTACAAGATGCAAAGGAAAGAGCACCTTGCTCTGTACTGCTGAACTTGGATGAAAGAGGTGGTACTGAGAGATAGGAGGCTACTGAGTCAGAAGGACATGATATAGATTTGGATCATGTGGACATTTATGGCAAGATGACATGAATGTTAATATAGTCTTTTGAAATAATTATGTCAGGTGTTCCATTTTGAGAAAATGGAATAAATCTAGACTGCTCAAAAACACCTTTGTGGCTCTCGGCACAAGCAGCACTTTAGATGAGAAAGATAAGTAAATATATTAATAAATTAAATTATTGTGACATATTAGCATTTTTTTCACAGGGAATGTAAAATAAAAGAAGATTTGATGATGGAAAGATATAATTTTTAATGATTTCCCTAGGTACAAGTATAGAAAGGTTTAAAGTAGATAAACGTTTTTATGGTTTGGAACAATGTAAAGCTAACAAACAGAATTACGATTGAAGGATGAACAGGAGATTGCAAAAATGTATAAACTTTTGGGGAGGGGCATAACCAAACATCGCGGTGATATGGGGTTTCCCGTCTTCTGCAAGGGAATCCCGATATCCATGTCGCCTGGGGGATTTGGTTCAGTCAGAACCAGATCAGAGCCACCTTGGAGGGGTGGTGAAAAAGTGGGATGCCATTGGTGACCTGGGGGGGTGGCAACCTCCCCCACCCCGGAAGCCAGCATAAAGTCTACGGAGAGGGGCGGCATACAAATCTAAATAATAATAATAATAATAATAATAATAATAATAATAATAATAGAGCCTTTGATCAGCAGCATGGGAAAATGACTTGCTGCAGTCCAAGCTATGGTGGCCACAAACAAACTGAGTGGTTTTTGCGAAAGACTGGATGCCATCTGGGTAAGAGGATTTAAGATATTGTGCTGAAAAGAAGAGTGGGAATTTGAACTGCCGGAGGAAGTTTTTGGAAATTTTTAAAATCTTAATGGGGAACAAAACTTGTCAATTTTGTAATGGTGGATAAACTGAGAAGGAGAATTCCAAATTGCCGCTCAACAAACCTCTGCCAAGGGCGCCTGGATCATCCATGCCACCAATGTTGCTGCACTATGCATGGTGAACAGGTGTGGGTCATGATCAGAGAGCTCATACGTCTTAGCAATAGTCCACGAATCCAATGGCCAAGGTTGTGGAGGACACCTTCTGATTCAAGGAATGAGGCAAGAAGGCCATCAGAAGTGCCTCGGTCTTACGGAATTGGAGTGTCTGATCAATTTGTTGATGTTGTTGCTTTTGTTTCCCGAAAAATAAAACCACACCTGTTCTGTCCGAGCGTCTAGATGCCAAAATAAGATGCACACCACTGGATTTAGTACTAAACATTTACTACTAATACAAGTCTTCTAAAAGCAAGTAAAATCTAATAAAGTCTTCACCACACTGCTAATAATGTCTTAGCAGCTGGCCAGAGTTCCAAGAATAGGTAAACAGAACAGTAATTACTAGATTATAGCACAGTTTCTTATCACAAACGTGGTTGGCTGGAAGCCCGGAGCTAATTAATGCAGACAAGAATAAGAGTAAGCCTCCTAAATAACCACTCTTGCCTCCTATAGGCCCTGCGAGTCCTAGCATCAAGAAGAGGCTCCTCCTCTTCTCCTGAGTTACTCATTTCAGGAGGTGCAGAAGGCCCTGGTTGCTCTTTAGACTCTGACACCACGTCCTCTTTGCTCTCAGGCATGGCTGCCAAGAACACAGGTCGCTTGTACTGTGCCTCCACTGCCTGAGTCATCTGGATCCATTGCTAATTGTTCAGGATGCGAACTGGTCACAACATTACCTTATATGTTTTTTGAACCCTGAAATAAGTGCTCGGCTTTATTGCCATGCATTCAAAAGCCCAATTGGGCTTATTATCCGGGGGTGTCTTATTTTGGGAGGTATCAACAGGGTATCTCCAGAACAAAAAACAGCAGGAGCTAAAGTGTGTTTGTAAGTGAACAACTGTGGGCTAGGATTGTTAACTTAGTGTTCTATTGTGAACTTCACAGATGTCTCCGAGTGGTTATTTTGTGACACGGAATGGAAAACTGTAAATGTGCTTTTCTTTTAATTTAAGTTTTGTTCCTTAGTCCATGTTTATACATTTTTCATCACCTGTAGATATCTATTTGCAGCTCACATTGCTAATGAAGCACTGAAACTGAGTTGCTATTACAGTACTCTCATTTTATAAATGGAGAGGTAGAGAGAAACAGACTGGTGTAAACTTCATTGATCCAAGGTAGAAGATATTGTTCAAGATATAGTCTGTTCTTTACATTCTTGCATGGTAGTTTTCAGCAGAATTTAGCACCTTCAAATCACTTTATCTACACACATTGACCGAATCCCTCAGAAAAGGAAGATGATGATGGGTTGAGGGTGGGAGTAGAGAGACAAATCCGAGTGGAAACGTTTACATGTTAGACCATATAAGACATGATCACCTAAAAGCAACTATAGTTCACTATTTCACTGAAGACTTTGGCTTCAAATGGCTAGGACACATGATCAATGTACTTAGATTAACTATCTTACTAGTGTTCCCTAGAGCTTACTAAGAAGGCCAACTCCACCCCCTTTCATTATTTATCTCTAAGCATTCTCTTTGCTTTGGGGAAATAAGTAGGTGTCTTCGACATTATGTCTGGGTGGAAAGTAATCTGCTTTTATAGACCAGGTTTTATAGTCCATAGCCTAAAAATCCTACAGACCTGTATTACTGGAAATGTGGGCTTTGGTTCAAAATAGGAATGAAAATACTCTCTTCATCTGGAAAGCCATCATTCATTTGGCTCGGCATGGTCTAGAATTTCCTGCAATCCATCTGCAGGAAATGTGAGGCCAAAATGCTTTAGAATTAGGTCTTCACAGGGAATTCCTTGCTAATTAGTTATTTCTCTCTGCCATGTGAAACGCTGCAATAACATCAGCTACTTTAAGTCCATAAAATGCAGTCAGCTATTTAAAACTTTAAAAAAAAAATTCTCTAAGGATTCATTTATTTTCTGTGATATAAACATGTTGCTCTTGAACTTTGGAGTGCCAGCTCACTCCATTATATTTATATTTATTTATTTTATTTATTTGTCAAAAATGTATAGGATAGTAGCAGTTTGGATAAACATAACATAAATAAAAAGTAACAATAAAAGAGGGCAATAGGAAAGTAGGACAGGGACGGTAGGCACAGTGGTGCACTTACGCACGCCCCTTACAGACCTCTTAGAAACGGGGAGAGGTCGACTGTAGAACATCTAAGGTTAAAGTTTTTGGGGTTTGGGGAAGAAACCACAGAATCAGGTAGTACATCCCAGGCATTGATCACTCTATTGCTGAAGTCGTATTTTCTACAGTCGAGTACAGTGTTCCCTCTAATTTTTGGGGGGGGTGGGCGGAAAAGTATAGTGTCTGAGTGGCAGTCCCTTCAGGACTGGGCGGCACAGAAATAATAAACAAACAAATAAACAAACAAACAAACAAACAAACAAACAAACAAATAAAAAACCCATCCTGTTTTGCCTCAGAGAATTTCAAAATAAAATACTGTACTGTGTGTCTATAACAGTGAGCTCATAATAGGGCAACTCTATCAATATCAAAATGCCACAAATAGTTGAGCTAGTTTCAAACTAGATTTTGATTTTCTTTCTCTCTTCCTTACTCCCATTCTTTTTCTTTTTTCCTTCCTCTCTTTTTTCTATCTGTTTCTCTCTCTTCCTCTCTCTCTCCTTCCCTCTCACTCTTTCCCTCTCGGCTTCTGGGCAGGTTTGGAAAACTCTGAGTTGATGATGATTTTTAAGTGAGCGATTGCTCACTGCTCAGCTTAGAGGGAACTATGGTTGAGTCTGGAGTGGTTTACATTTAGTTTGAATCTATTATGTGCTCGTATATTGCTGCAGTTGAAGCTGAAGTAGTCATTAACAGGAAGGACATTTTGGTATATAATTTTATGAACTACATTTAGATCAGGTTGGAAGCGATGTAGTTGTCAATTGTCTAATCCCAGTATTTCAAGTCTGGTGCAAGAAGGTATTTTGTTGCGAGCGGAGGAGTGAAGGATTCTTCTTGTGAAATATTTCTGGACTCTTTCAACTGTATTAATATATGATATGCAAAGTGAGTTCCAGACAGGTGAGCTTTATTCCAGAATTGGTCTAACAAATGTTTTGTAAATTATGGTTAGCAGTTTAATATTGCCAGAGAAGAAACTATGTAAGATTAGATTAACAACTCTTAGTGCTTTTTTGGTAATGTTGTTACAGTGGGCTCTAGCACTTAGGTCATTGAATATGAGTACTCCAAGATCTTTGACAGAGTAAGGGTCATTTACAAGTTTGTTTTCTCCAAGTTTGTATTTTGTATTCTGATTCTTTTTGCCATTGTGTAAGAGAGGGCATTTGTTGGTTGAGTTTTGAAGTTGCCAATTGTTTGACTATGTTTGACATGGTCAAGCTCTTTTTGAAGGGTAGCAGGATTGTTGGTGGTATTAAATAGTTTAACATCATCAATAAAGAGAACACAGTTGCTTATAATGTGCTCACAAAGATCCTTTATGTAGAGTATGAAGAGTGTGGGCCCTCGAACACTGCCTTGAGGGACACCACTGTTGACAGGAGCAGAATTTGATATGGCACTTCCTAATATTGAGGACAATATTCTACAATACCGCAAACATTTTAAAAGCCTATTGTTTTATTGCAGCAGATAGTTTAGGATAATCTTCAGACAAGGAAATTTTGTTTGTTTTCACATATCATGTTTTTACTTTAATTTCCCAAATATGATGCATCTTATAAGTATGTGAACTGCTTAGAATTTAAGATGGGGTATTAATAGCTCCCTTCACTTCTGTTCTACATTGGCAATCTTTAAATTTGTGCACTGAGTGAAAAACAATCTGAGTTGGACATAGGAATGGGGTTTAAATCACTCTCCTTCCATACACCAACACATGCAATAGGTGCTATGAAAATTTGTAGCACTATCCATCTATTTGGCAGCTTACATGAGACATCAAAGTGAATGTAAATGTCCTTTTCCCTCTTTTCAGCTTCTTTTAAATAAGGAGAAATTTCCTGACAGTCAGAATGGTTGATCAGTGGAACAACTTGCCTCCAGAAGTTGTGAATGCCCCAACACTGGAAGTTTTTAAACAGATGTTGGATATCCATCAGTCTGAAATAGTGTAGGGTTTACTGCCTAAGCAGGGAATTGGACTTGAAGACCTCCAAGATCCCTTCCAACTCTGCTGTTGTTGTTGATGTTGTTGTTATTATTATTATTATTATTATTATTATTATTAATAATAATAATAATAATAATAATGCAACCATAGAAAGAGTGCTGTGCTACATTAAACCAATGATTCTTGTAGGCAGCATCTTACTTACTTTCAAGGAACTTCTAAAGGCTTTCCTAACAGAGTACTAGAACAATAATTTTCCTATTGTTTCTTTTCAGCATGTGTGTCCATATTGAAAAGAAACAACAGGAAAGTTATTGTTCTGGTACTCTGTTAAAGCTTACTTAAAATGCTATATTGGGCTCTAAAACCCCAAATGACTTAGGCTGTAGCTAAGGCTGACCTCTCTCATTATGATCCTGCTCAATTATTTAGATCAATAGGACAGGGTTACCTTCATATTCACTACCTTGAATTCCTCTCCTACCTGCTTTCTTATTTAAAATATTAACATCTTTACATTTAAAAATGACGTTCTCTTATCAGCAGTCTGTTTCCAAGCTGAATTCAAGTGTGTTTTGATGTCCAGTACCAATGTGTTTGAGAATCCCACTCCGTTTCTCTTATATTCCATTCAAATGGCAAATATATTTGTATAGGATGTTGAGCTGAGCCCGTCTCCCAAGTGTTCCTTAATGTGAATTCTACAGGTTGATCAAGATGGAGAAGATCTTTTAGCAGTGGTCCCACATTTGCAGAACTCTCTCCCCAGAGAAGCTCCCTCAGTTGTGTACTTTGTCTTCTCAGTGCTAGGCTAAGACATTTTATTCACTCAGGTCTTTTTAGACGCACGTTAATATGATTTTAGTAGTGGTTGCTGTCGAAAATGATTACCGACTTCTTTTATTTAGTGCTATTTGAGTTCATTTATTATTAAGGTTCCACCAAGGAATGGGACTTCTCTAGCATCTCTCACTTCTGCAGTATCAACGCTAATATGGGTGAGCGTGTCGTGTTCAGAGTTTCAAATACAAACAATATTGCGTTGTATTCACATTCCTCTTAAATTCTACGGTGCTTCACCGGAGCTGTAAAAATAATGGTTTGGGTTATAAAAATTTCAAGCAGAGTTCTTTTTCCCTGAAAAAAGGATTACTTACCTCCTCTAGCAGGCTACCGGGTTTTTTGCAAAGTTGCTCCTGAGAGTTTGATACGATGCATGAGGTTATAGTTGGAGGGAAGAATCAATGAAAATTGCCCCCTCTCCCAGAAAAGATTTGATGGAGCCACATGGCTGCTTGTCGCAAATGAACACCTGAAGGGCTTAGATGGTCCAGATGGCTGGAGGAGGTAAGCAGCCCTGCTTCTTTTCAGCATGTGTGTCCATGTTATAAATCCCAAGTTTGTTGTTAGGAATACACATCACATGTTTCAGTTAGATATCCATTGTAGAGCCAAAGTGAATTTTGTAGCGCTTTAAGCTCCTGTGCGTGAACCAGCACATCTTCTTTTTAAACATCATATTTATTTACTTAGCAGAAGTATATATGCTTATCCCCAGGAATCGTATTCCAAGAAGAAGGACGAAATTGTACCTTAAAACAAATATTTATTGACGGGTTGAGAGCATAACATATTTCAAAAGCAAATAAGAGCAGAAACGAGGTTGTCAGAAACACGAATTTTATTCACTTCCCACTACATACATAGCAAGTATAGACCACATTTGGAATACTGTGTTCAGTTCTGGAGACCTCACCTACAAAAAGATACTAACAAAATTGAATGGGTCCAAAGACGAGCTACAAGAATGGTGGAAGGTCTTAAGCATAAAACGTATCAGGAAAGACTTAATGAACTCAATCTGTATAGTCTGGAGGACAGAAGGAAAAGGGGGGACATGATCGAAACATTTAAATATATTAAAGGGTTAAATAGGGTCCAGGAGGGAAGTGTTTTTAATAGGAAAGTGAACACAAGAACAAGGGGACACAATCTGAAGTTAGTTGGGGGAAAGATCAAGAGCAACATGAGAAAATATTATTTTACTGAAAGAGTAGTAGATCCTTGGAACAAACTTCCAGCAGACGTGGTAGATAAATCCACAGTAACTGAATTTAAACATGCCTGGGATAAACATATATCCATCCTAAGATAAAATACAGAAAATATTATAAGGGCAGACTAGATGGACCATGAGGTCTTTTTCTGCCGTCAGATTTCTATGTTTCTGTGTTTCTAAGTATAGTATCTACCATCCATAATTATAACAATTTTAATGAATCAGTCTTGGTTATATTTTCTCTTTCTATGAATTAAACTTTTTTTTTAACAGTTAAATAAAAATAAGCATCACCAGTAGGGGGAATAGATGTATAAAAAACCAAACAATTTTTATGATATGAAAATTATTTGAATTTTATTAAATAGTACAATTAAAATTCCTGGCACATAATGGTTTTACCACTTATTTTGTATGAAGAAATATCAGATGAGAGTGTGTGGATTCAGATTTCTAGAAGCTTTTATAGCAATCATTTACCCTTTGTGCATCATAACACTATATATGTTTTTAAGTGCTTTTTCATCATTCCTTTTTTTGTGGCTAATGAAACAAACAACAAGATAAAGAATTAAAACATTCTGATATTGTCATGGTGTCCTTCCCCTCTTCTGCCATTCACTTGGAACATTTTTTTAGACTTGCTCATACTCACAATGTTAACATCTATACCTGCAACAATAAAGTATGCATCACCTTAATAAGAATTAATCTGAAGGAGGGTTTTCCTTACAGAATATCATTTTCAAATGTAAGAATGTTAATAGTTTAAATAAGAAAGCAGGCAGGGGAGGAATTCAAGGCAGTGAATATGCGTGTAACCCTGTCCTATTGATCTAAATAACTCAGCAGGATCATAATGAGAGGAGTCATCCTCAGCTATTCACAGCCTAAGTCATTTAGGGTTTTAGAGGTCAATATAGCATTTTAAATGGCCTATTTAGGCCATTATGATTTTTTTAAGTACAGTACCAGATGATTCTGTACTTTGCAACTGCTAGCATCTTCACCATTTTGAGATACTTCTGAAGGAGAACCCATATAAATGGCACTGGAATTGTCAAAATCATTGTAACTGAATGTCTATTAGATTTTGCAGTGGGCTTGAAATCTTCCAACTCTGAGATTCTATGACTGAAACAATATAGAGATCTCATCAATAAATAATTTCCCTACACCATTAGCACCTTTGTATTGTCTGGATTTAAGTTCGTTTTCCATGTTCAAGTACAGTGTTCTCTCGGTTTTCGCGGGGGATGCGTTCCGAGACCGCCCGGGAAAGTCGAATTTCCGCGAAGTAGAGATGCAGAAGTAAATACACTATTTTTGGCTATGAACAGTATCACTAGCCTTCCCTTAACACTTTAAACCCCTAAATTGCAATTTTCCATTCCCTTAGCAACCATTTAGATTATTACTCACCATGTTTATTTATAAAAGGTTATTTTAAAAAAATATTTATTAAAGGCGGACGAAAGTTTGGTGATGACATATGACGTCATCGGGCGAGAAAAACCGTGGTATAGGAGAAAAAAAAACGAAGTATTTTTTAATTAATATTTTTGAAATACCGTGGTATAGACTTTTTACGAAGTTCGAACCCGCGAAAATCGAGGGAACACTGTATGATTGTTTTCTTGGAGTTAAAAAATAGCTATAGAGCTGAGTGGCATCATCAGTAGCAGTGGTTTGCATCTAATTCCCTAGCTCTGAAGGACCTGTCCCAATGGTTTCATGTAGAAGTTGGGTTACATCAGGAACAAGATAAGAGCCCTATGAGAAGTTATATGTAAATGATATACATATTAAACGAGATAAATTTCTTGCAGGAAATATTAGAATCACCATAAAACAGTGATTCCAAGACCTAATTTTACAAGGTGGCCCAGAAAAGTACCATATTCAATGCTGTCTGCTAAGAAATCGAGAACTAAAAGTTTCCTATTTCCAAAGTAGGTTATCCACTAAACAATCAAAGCAATCACTTTACCATATCTGGGAAACCAAGCCCAGGAAATCAGTTTTTATCCAGATGTAGCTTCATAGAAAAAAAGAGAGAAGAAAGAAAAGAGAGAAAGAAAGAGGGATGGAGAGAGAGAGAGAGAGAGAGAGAGAGAGAGAGAGAGAAAGAGAATCATCTCACCCAAGAATTCTATACCTGAATACTACATGACCCTCAAGGGAGAGCTTTTTCAACAAATCCTTATAATTGCCCCCTTTAAGTAGTTAGAAACAGATCCTGCAATCAAAGAGGCATTGATCAACTCCCTTAAAGATAGAGCAACTTGGGAGATAAATCGAGCCATCTAAAGGCAAGGTTTGAGCAAAGAAGAAATGGCGACACCTCTCTACACAGCCTGTCCACAACTTCATGAAAGATATTCCATATCATATGGGAAAACATAAGCGGTTCCAGTCTATTTTCAGTCCAATTCATTCTGAACATTTTTCTACTTGTGCCTGTCTATCTGCTTCATTGCTCCTAGCTACCTGGTAAACCAATGCAACTATAATGTGAACCACGTCCAACTTTTTAATCTCTCTATTACTCAAGCTTTCTTGTATGGCATTATTTATTTCTATTTCTATTTCTTCCATTTATATAATTGCCACTCTCATAGAGTAAATCTGGACGACTTATAGCAGGTTAATATATATATAAAATATGTAACAACACAAATACACAGCAGGCAAGGGATCAGACCAGTCTAATAATGCCCCCAACACCCATGATTGGAAAAAAAATGCTGCTGCTTAGCTCTGGAACTTTGGAAGTTCTCATAATGTAGAGAGTGTCTTTTCTTCATTTCTAAATAATCATAAACAATTTTTGTATCAGAATTAGGGCAGAAAAGTTTCTTAAGCTGAGGATTTTGCTTATAAACCAGTCCTGTAATTGACTGGAGAAGATAAGCATTGACTATTTTGGAGACAATGAAGAAGAAGAGGAGTTTGTTAGCAGACAAAAATCTATATTTTCCCCAAGTCTTCCAAATTGTTAAGAAGGCACCTCTTTGGGAAAAAAAATCAAAACATGATTTGCTTATTTCCAACCCATATGGATGCACATTTTGCTCCCTAATTATTCTTTACATTCTGTTCTGTCGGGCTCTCTGGTAAAATCCTCCCAAAAATTCACAGGTACAAATTTCAGACATACACACACACACGTTTGAAAATTCAAAACAATGTTCTTTATAATGAAAATTCACTTAAACCAAGCCCTCTTTTGATATAGCAAAGAGCACTCGTCTCCAAACAAACTGGTAATTTGTACAAGTCCCTTATCAGTCCTGTGATACTTAGCTTGCAGCTGTGAGGCAATTCACAGTCCTTCTTCTTTCACAAAGTGAAACACACTTTGCTCTGGTTTAGTTTCAAAGCGGGGAAAAATCAGCACACAAAAAGTCAAAGTCAATAAAGCAGTCACGAAACGAACGATCAGATAATCCTCCACAATGGCCAAACCCACAGGCTGCTATTTACAGCAGCCTCACTAATTACCACAGCCCCACCCAACCACAGGTGGCCTCATTTTCTTTGATAATAATCCCTCAGTTGTTGTTGCCTATACATCGCCCTCCGCATGCGTGGCTGTATCATTAACTCTTGTTCTGAATCCAAGGAGGAGCTAGATAATTGATCTCCTTCTGAGCTGTCTGCCACACTCTCCTCCTCCCTGTCACTCATGTCTTCTTGGTCAGAGGAGCCTTCATCAGCAGATTCCACCGGGGGCAAAACAGGCCTGCAGCATGTGGATGTCTCCCCCACATCCACAGTCCTTGGGGCAGGAGCTGGGCCAGAGCTAACCACAACACATTCTAAAATACTTCAGCCCAAGATTATAATACTTCTTGACTCTTACTACATAGTGGTGAAAGACAAACCTGGTGTGAAATACATTCTGGCTGGATATATTTCTCTCCCACATGGCAGGTCAGATGTAATCTTGGAGATATATATATATACACACAGCCCCCAAATTTGACATTCGTTGCACATACACATCTTATCAGAAGCCACTAGGCATTGCACTAAATAATTAGGCACACATGCCAGAATTAATATGTTGATGTGCACAGGGACCATGGTAGTTCAGCTACCATTTTTGGGGTCCCCAGGTGGCAGCTGACCTGC